>NW_022147539.1:0-5319 GCF_002938485.1 Sitophilus oryzae
GAAAATATCGTCCTTCATTTTTTTGTTCATTGGATTTTTTGTGAATGCTACTGTAAAGTTTGTAGTTAGAGAAACTAGCTTTGAATGGGAATGTATTGACAGTTTTGTTGTTACTGTAGTGATGACGATTTCTATAATAAATGCTGGATACTTTATGGGCCAATAAAATTGTGTTAAACTGTTGACACTCTCTACTGACGACCATCTAATTATGTATAATAAATCAGAAGTAGAACCCTATGTGTTTTCTTTTTTTATCGCTTGTGTTCATGTTTACTTTCTCATGACTTAATAATTTCAAATTATGTTCATTTGAAACTCTGAAATTTTTTATCGGTTTTAAAAACTCCACAATCATTGAAGAAAAATATTTTCGTACGGTTCCGGAAACTCTAATTGATACTACCATTTAGGGTTCAGAACTTTTTGGCCATCACAGAACCGAGCCTCGGTAACAGTTAGTGATTCCCACGAGAGACTCGTTTTCAAGAGTCTCGTATGGTTTCGTCTCGTTTTCGAGACTCGAGACGATGCTCGGGCAATACGAGACGAGACTTTTATTGTTCTCGTCTCGAGTCTCATGCGAGATTTGTCGTGTATCGTACGAGAGTCTCGCAGGAGAACACTTGAAAACCCTTTACTTTAAAACCAACTTTTATTTAAGTTCCGAAGTGCATGAAAATTACTCAAGTCATTGTTATTTTGTCATTGTTGTTTGGTACCTTCAAAATGTTTTTAAACAAAATGTGACACTGAATTTGACAATGGCACAATCACATTTTTGCTAGTATTTTAATTGTAGCTTTCTCTGGGCCGTATTATAAATTTTACTAATTCGAAGGTAGATTTTTGCAAATAACTTTTAAATGACTATTCCAAATGAAACAGAATTCTACACAATAGTAGATATTATTGAACGAGCAATTTATGCTAGCCATTATTCACGCAGGGTGAATCACTCACTAAGTCACCCGAGTGAATAATGTCTATAAATTGCCAGTTGAATACTGTACTTTGTCCAGTGCCATTATAATAATTATGAGGGGTCTTTGAATTTGTATTTTTAATGTTAATCTTACTATAGTCTGTCCAACGAGAAGATCCTTGACAGTGATAGATGTGTCTGTCATTTTAATTTCTAAGTAGTTTATTTTATTTTACAAAAAATAAGTTGGTACAACTGGAACGCATAGTAGGATATAATTAAAATTTGATTGACAAGATGACAAGTGATTACTTCAAAATATTGTGAAAATAACTGTATAAAACTGAAAAAATGTAATCGAGTTATTTTATTTAATAAAAACGGTATGTATATGTATCAAAACAAACAAGAACAAGACACTACATACCAAAAAAATATAAAAAAGAACTATTATTTACTTTCAAGCTTTATGAAACTACCCCCATTTATGATTATATTTATCAATATAACTTATGTACAAATACAAATTTGTAATATTCCACAGGAATAAATAAAACAACATAGGTTTGGTTTGGTTTGGTTTGGTTTGTCAAATGTCAAATCATCCACGCCGCGCATCGGGATGTTGTGAGTGTCACGTTGGCATAGCAACAAATGTAAAGTAAATGCAAAATGTGATTAATCATAATTCACTGCATAATAAATGCAACAAGTTTAGATTGGAAAGCCCGTAAAAATTTTAGGTCGCGAAATTAATTTGGGTCGCGACCGTTATACGCGATCTGGCGCTGCTATAGCGGTCGCTAAGAACAACGGCAAACAAAAACAGAAATAATTTTCTCTTGTCAAAGTCAGAATCTTCAAAAATCATAATAATCTTTCAAAATCTAAACCGCTCTCACTAAAGAAATTCCGAAAAGTGTTTATAGCGTCCATTTTCAAAGTAATTATTGCTATCTTGTGAGTTTAATTCAAGTTTTATTTACTCCAACCGGTAATAATTGTGAAAAAGTGGCATTAAAAACTTAAAAAGCTGTGCTGAGAACTGTAAACTGCAAAAACCATCGTGGATCGTGGCATAACGTCGGTTTCCAATGTTTCATAGGTATTTCATACATGCGTCCTTATATAAAATAAAGTTTCTTGTATGCAACACACTGTATTTTATTTATAAAATTAAACGAAAATAATAATAAATTTGAATAAACAATATTTGGCGATATAATTCCGGAAAAAGCCGAACCGGTCCGAAATTTTCAAAAGTTTTGGGTCGCGACCGTTGCAAGAATAGCGCCAAATAGTGTTTACATTGTCCTTATGGGCACATTCCAATCTAAACTTGTTTCATTTATCTATGATTCACTGTTGTCAGCTGTTATATTTCACTCTATTACAAATTGTGCGCACCATATTCCTTCAGCTAGGAAGTAAAATATTGAATTATTACTAAGTGGTCGTGGACAAATGTACAACTTTAACGCCTTTTCAAGAAAGTCTAATAGGTACAACTTTTATGAATAATTAGTTTGATTTTTTTGACAAAAATTCTCCAGCGTTCAATAAATGATTTCAACGAAAGATTAACTTTCACTTTTTATTTACTAATCTGAGCTGCACAACACCCTTTGCCCGCCAACTCTTACCGAACAAGTTTCGGTGGTTTTGGCGTTGCCAAAGAAGCGGAAAAAGGTAGTTTGGGCGCTCGGTCTCACTAAAAGGATGCTCGGCTGCCTTTGTTAGATAAAATGACCATTTTAATTTATTGCGGATTCCGTTTTCCTTTTTCTAAGGATTTGGAAGTGTTTATTTTACTGAAACACACAAAGCTCTTACATTCATTGCTCATTCTTATATTCTAATTCTACGACAAATGAGTTTAAACAGATAACAAGATAGATGTTTACCTCGGCAGTTTGATTTCGGAAAAGGCCAATATCGACTGCGAAATTCAGCACAGGATTAACAGCGCATCAAGGGCATTCTGGAAATTAAAAGACAGGATTTTCCACAATCATAACTTGAGCACAAAAATGAAACTTTGTTTGGTTTGGTTGTGAGGTTGTAGGTAATAAAACACACGCTTTGAGATCTGCACTACGACTAACTTTTTATTTTAATAATGTGAAATAGAATGAACAAAGTATAACAAAGAATAAGTGGCAACCTTTGTAACAGATGGCGCCACACATAAACAACTGTAAATATCAAGATACAATATATTAAAACAATAAAACGATCGTACACCTTAAACACCCATTTGCAATCAACCACGGTTCCCTTCTCGGGTAGGTCAACTAGCTGCCAGGTCTCGTTCTCTTCAAATGACCTCATTTCCTCCTCCATGGCCTTCCTCCATTGCCCAGCATCAGGCCTGGACAAGGCCTCAGGAACTGTCAACGGTGCTGCCTCGAGACTGAAAGGCCGTTCCTCTCACTAAGACGGACACAGAAATGTCACGTAGTCTTCCATCTGCCTCGGCTTCTTGCCTCGTTCTGACCTCCTCAACGTGTCGGGTTCTTGGTTGGGCTGTACACAGAGAGCCACGAAATCTTCCTCACTGGTACTCTCCTCTGTTAAGGTTTGATCTAAAGAAGAACACTCATTAGAACCTTGACTTTCAGCAAAACTTGTGTCAGATTCCTGTACCCCCACTGAATCCTGCACTTCTAAACAAATGACGTGGTCCTGTTTCAAGATGCTTTCACTGACAACTACATCTCGACTGGTGAAAATTTCATTGGTTGCTGGGTCGTATAGTCGATAGCCCTTGATGTGTCCACCATAACCAACCAAGTAAGCCTTCCGAGCCTTCTTGTCTCACTTGTACCATGGCTGGGCTAGCGAACACTCTTAAGTGTTCAACATTTGGCTTCCTATTGTACCACATTTCATATAGAGTAACTTCGAGTGCTGACGTTGATGAACGGTTCTTCAGATAGACTGCTGTGTTGACTGCCTCGGTCCACAATTTCTTGTCGAACTTTGCTTCAAACAGCAAACATCTGGCCTTCTCCACAATGGCACGGTTCATCCGCTCGATGAGGCCATTTTGTTGTGGAGTGTAGGGGTTTGTTTGCTGATGCAGAATGCCGTTGTCTCTAAAAAAAACTCGTTAAAAGATCGGTTATCAAATTCAGTACCTTGAACTGTACGGAATGTCTTGATCCTCTGGCTTTTCTGATTTTCCACGAAATTCTTGAATTCCACGAATTACTCAAAAGCCTGATCTTTGCTTCTCAAGAAGTAAACGAACAGCATTCTAGTGAAGTCATCCTGCAAAAGCATAAAATACGTTGCACCTCCAAGCGAGCCAACCTCAATCGGTCCACACAGGTCTGCATGGATGACCTCCAAAACTGAGATGGCCCTACTGCCCTTTCCAAAGGGTAATGTGGTTTGCCTGCCCTCACAACAGAACTCGCACCCTTGCATTGAAACCCATCAACAAGTCCGTTGCTCACTTTGTTTAAATCTCCATAGTTTAGGTGTCCAAACCGCCTATGCCAGGTTTCTCCAGAAACAGCCAATCCTGCCACCACACTCGCCTCCACTTGGACCCGAACATTCAGTTTGTAAACATTGTCTACAAGGTTTCCAGTAGCAATGACTTGTTCATAGACAGTTTGAATCCGCTTCTTTCCAGCTTCTGCGAAATGTCCACTATCTGGTTGATATAGGTCTCCATCGACTCATAGTTATCCAATCGTAAGGAAATCAATGTCCGGAAATGTGCCGTTTTGGCAGAAGGTGGAGTGAAACGTAAATTTCAAGGTGCATTATTTATTCAAAACATCTACAAAAACTGCTCAAAGTGCCTTCCATTCCGTTGAAGACATAAATGAGGCCTAGCCTGATCGCTGTTGATAGTAGGGCGTGCAGTCCGAGTTGGTACCTTAATGCACGTCCAGTCAAGTTCCTTCCGCTCATTTTAATAATACCGGACATGGGTTCCTATACTCAAAAGACTTGTTTTGATGCCCACTACAACTCCTGTCAGCTTCTCGCACTAATTGTGGGATACCCTGTATATGTATCGGTCGTGATGATTAACTTCTCCCATACATTTGATTGCATGGGCTCCATAAGTGTGGAGCTCCATAAAAATATTTTGTTTTCACTTTCGCAACTAAATTATCGCCCGAAAAAAAATCGCATGTCAATGCCTAGCCTTAGTACTACCAGTACTAAGTACCAGTAATTCGGTGAAAAAAAAATATAAAAAACAATGCGCATAGCACTGCGTCGAGTCATATCTTTGTGGCGAGAGGTTTTCTGCAATCGGTAATGAAAGCCGGGACCCGGGTATCGAATTTCCTCTTTCACAATAGACGCTGCTGCATAACCGCTGATAACCGATCACAATATAATATTTCCGAAGACTAAATATCATCGGT
>NW_022147540.1:0-6290 GCF_002938485.1 Sitophilus oryzae
AAAAATCTATGTTCCAGACCAAACCAAACCAAACCAAACCTATAATTATGCGACAAAAATCTACTCAGATCAAATCATGTAAATGAAAATATCTAGGTTATATCTATAGCTAAAATCTGGTTATATCTACCTAAAATCTTTGTTTGAGGGGTAGGCAACCTTAATAGTATTTTGAAGAGACATGAATTTTCCAATGAATATCGAAATAATATACTGGGTACATAACATTTAAAATAAGAGAGTTACATACTGTTAAAGGTGGCAAATGTTCAATATTAAGTTTGTCTTACCCTGTATAACTTTTTGGATCAAGTTTTAATTTGATTTAAAGTACAATACTTAGTTTAACTACATATTAGGCTATACCGGATAAGTTCCAATTTATGTAGCTTTTATTGTAATTTAAAAATAGTTCTTTATTTCTAGAAAATGTTAAATATGTCAAAAACCTTACACTTTAGTCATATAGTTCTCTTATAAAACTCACCTTTATTCTTCTCCCAGAATCCGAAAATCATTTAATATATAGGGTGCTCCATTAGAAAAAAACACAACTTTGATATGTAACTTTTTTTGGGGACACCCTGTAGAACTCTCTATATTTTAAAAAAGGGCCCTGAATTAACCTACATATGCTCACAAAATTTCATTTCAATACAAACTGTCATTCTCCTTGAAACCTCCGTTGCGTATAAAAAGGCGCCACCCTGTATGTAGTAGCCATAAACATATTTTTTTTCTCAAGCTCCAAACTACCCAATGAAGGTCTTGAAGGTATCTTTAAATGCAGATAATCTACGCATGGGACTTAAATTATCCTTAATGTTCCTGTAAATAAATAGCAATAGCATATACCAATAATGATTTGGAGGTAAAGTCATCAGATTATGCTCCAGCCTTCACAAAGTCTCGAGGTTTTTAGTTTTGTCCCTGTGGGAAGTATATCTTAAGATATTTCTTCAATAACAGCATCTTTTGTAGCATTCGAATGAATCTCTTTAGTTTTTTCTATCAAAAAAATCATTTTTCTGTATTTTAAATATGAAGAATACAAAACAGAGAAATAAATGAAGAAGAAATAATATTTGATAAAATAATTTATCAAAAAAATAGTATAGATACAGTATTTTAAAAACTAAAACTTATAAAAGGTTTCTATACAGTGCACTACTGTGACTTTACTTGCAATTTTGACAGACCATCTCATTTCTTCGTCGGATTACTTGTATCTTTTATTTCCTGCGCTTTTTTCTTCAGATCTTCGACTTTCTTCTGCGCCGCTCCCAGGTTTGGTTTCTTCACCGACATTAAGCCTTTCTGCGTCAAGTTTTGCAACAGTTTTAAAGCTTCCAACTGCTGTGGTGTAGCTTTTTGCGTGTAGTCCGCGTATTGTTTGGTTATTTCGCTCTTGCCAACCGAAACCAGTTTGCAGGTGGTTCGCGCCGTTATGATCAGAACCATTTTCGTTATTTCTAATGCTGCTGTGGCTACGTGAAGAATTTTATCTTTTGACATGTTTGACGAATAACGATGTTGACATGGCCTGGATGGGTTAGGTTAGGATGACTGACAGTTTTGTGAGTGTTTGCTTGTTTCAGGTAATATACAGGGTTTGGACTAAATTATTTGAAGGAAAACATCAAAATGTCAGGAATTATTAATGTTTTGCATTAGTGACCGACAAGATTTATTTCTTTGGTGAGCAACTTAGTTTATTTATCAAATTAGAAAATCTATAACTAAGAAATAGCTTTATTTATTTTTATTTTCTTATTTTTCAGGAACTTTAGTTTTATTTTTTTTAGTTACATTGTACTTTTTTTGATAAATAAACTTTACTTTACTTTACTTTACTTTAGTGTACAGGGTGGTCGAAATTGGTCTGTTTTAACTGAGTAAACCTATTTCCTGACTAAATAAAGCAAAACCGACATAGATGTCATTGGCTCGATTTCTGAGTTACTGTTAATGGCGTAAACCGCCTCACAGTGGGGTAGAATTTTAGAATTTAGAATGAGTGGGAGGGGGGTTAATCACTTCGACCTTACAGATCCATTGTGTCCCCCTTTCTTGAATCATAACTCATCGTACAGTCCCAGGGCTTTGACAAAAGCCAGTATCTGGGACGGTTCTATAGAGGGTAGTTCTCCATCTCCAATATCAGTCGTACCAAAATTCATGGCACGAATGGTTGTCGTCTCGGCGCACTCAGTGATGAGGTGTACTGGTGTTTCCCCATCTTCCCCACAGAATCTGCATTCGCCGTTTGAACGCACATTTGAGTCGCAGTCTGTCCTATAGTTGATGAGATGGTAGAGTTTCAACTTATTTAAATAATTGTTTTTATCATGGATTTGTTCCTGGGCAGTTCCGAATCAGATTTTGATGCAGAATTTGAAGAAATAGTTTTGTTATACAGCCTAACAAAGAGAAAAAAATCATTTTTGAAGAGCAATTATATGAAAAAGAGAAGTACTCATGGGAAATTTGCGCTAGTGTCCGAATTTTCTGACCCTATTTTTTCAAACTATTTTCGGTTAAGCAGAGAGCAATTTAATGAAGTGCATCATAATATAGAAAACAGTATTCATTCAGATGGTTGTAACGCCCATAAACCAATAGGAAGTAAAGAAAAACTAGCGATTTGTTAAGATGCATCGTTTGTATCGTACATCACTGTATGCGTTCTTACCAATTCAATTAATTGTTAATACATATTGCACATAAATCAAAACTTCCGAGATCGCGTAAAGAAAAACTGTCAACACGTGGCGCAGCAAACTGTGTCCGGTACACTGCGCTTCGCAGGTTTAACGCAACGCAGTTTTGTGCTACCCACCGCGTCCCAATTCGCGCGGGTCCGTTAAATTCCATAGAATACAAAAACCTGCACTGCCCTGTACTGCGTCGCCTGTGTCACCTACGTCTCAATGTGCGGCCGGCCTGATAGTTGTATAAAGGTAGTAAATCTAGATGGAAATTGTGGCAGAACATAAATTAACAGTGACACTATCGCGATTTATCGAAAAATACTCTAAAATAGTTGGTTGTGTAGCGTGCGGTAGATCTCGGCAAAAATTGAGTGAAATAATGGAACAACTTTTCGCTAGTATGTGACTATATAAAATACATACGTGTAGTAAACCGATCATTTATGAAATTCACTTAAATTAACTAAATTATATATTTTTCTTGCATTTTAGCTTTTAATTATTACTTGTCAAAGATTAGATGTCAAAGAATTTAGATACGTTAATTTGACTTACCTGCTTCAGTAGCGTATCGGATGTTTGTGTTAATAAATACTTATTTTAACTTATCTATTTTTATTAGAATTACATATTTTTATAACAATTTTAATAACTACCAACATTTATTCACAACGTAAAATAAAACAACAAATTATTGAGTCTACCCCACGTCTACCCTACATCATAGTTTTACATTTTTTAAATAAATTAGAACGACACTGAAAACCGGAATTTAAGTCGGCCATATTTGAGGCCCATCGCGTTGTACCTAAGATTTTGATATGCTCCTTCCTTAGTCTTCTTATTCAAAGGTTTTAACTGAGTAAACCTACTTCACAAGTAGCACAATTCAGTGGCGTAGTGGGTTTTTTCTATACTTGCCCTTTTTGTCAGAAATTATAAAAAAATATAATTTTTAAAATGGAAATCATAGTTGGCTATGAATTTAAAAAATGCTGGCGTTTAACCCTTTTCAATGATATAAAGTTATGTGTATTTATTTCTAAGAATGAGAGAAATATTAAGTTTTTATCTTTGTATCGAAGCGGGCCTTGATTTTGTGTTAACCTAGTTGCCTAATTATTTTTATCACAATTTAATATTCTATATTTTTATTTATCTGCATAATTAAAGACTTTTGAAAAGGTAAATCATATAAATCACATTCTCTATTAGTATTACCAGTTATAATTAACCCCTTTCGACTTTTTTATGCGAAGATTAAAATAACTTATATTATATAGGTAAGGAAAGAACCATTGGGACGAGAGAAGAATTGCAGAAGACTACTAGGCAAGCTTTTGGACCAGTTCGCCTAATAAATCGCTAGGCGCAAAACTCTAGGCGCAAAAGATGTTTATTGTGTATTCAACAAGGAGATGCTGTTTGAACATCTTTGAGGTTTTTTAGAAAACTATATTCGTCACTCAAAAAATAGGTTTTTTTAGTTTTGTTCTTTGTTTATTGTATCGATTTCAGTTGGAATTACTAATACTAATATAGAATGTTAATTTACCTTTTCAAAACTCTTTAATTATGCAGATAAATATTAATATAGAATATAAATTGTGATAAAAAATAGCTAATATTTCTCTCACTCTTAGAAATAGATACTCATAACATTATATCGCTGGAAAGGGTTAAACGCCACCATTTTTTTAAGTTCATAGCCAACTATGATTTCCATTTAAAAATTATATTTTTTATCATTTCTGACAAAAAGAGCAAGTATAGAAAAAAACTGACTACGCCACTGAATTGTGCTTAAAAAGTGCCTTAAGAACGTTTTTACGGAATTTTATTATCCGCGAAATAAAAAAGTTATGGGCAATTTTCAAAATGGTAAAAAATTCAAAAAGACCCCGTATCTCAGTTGGCAGTGAAAATATGAACAGGCGGTTTACGCCCTTAAACATGTCTCAGAAATCGAACCCATGACATCTATATCGGTTTTGCTCTATCTAGTCAGGAAATAGGTTTTCTCTGTTAAAACAGGCCAATTTCGACCACCCTGTACGATAGGTATAAGAAACTTTAATATAGTTTGAAAGAGCATTTAAATCTCTAAAAAATACATAGTGTTGTATTTGAAATAACAAAGTTTTTATGTAAAATATATATTTAGAACTGACCAGCAATTTTTGATACCCCTGTATACATTTAAGGAAGCAATAAATTTTATTTCTCTGGCTTCAAAGTCAGCACAAGAATTAACTCTGAAAAATAAAGTACAGGGTGTTGACAAACTTTTTTATTATAGCTTGCATATTTAAATATCTTTAAATGTCTCAAAAACCAAAGCATTTGAACATATTAAACCTTTATAATAAATGCTTTATTTTATGCCCAAGAATCCAAAAATTAAATAAAATACCGGGTGTTCCATAAAAAAAAACATAACTTTGGTATGGATTCAATAATTAATTATAATATTTTTATTATTTAAAATAATATTTTTATTATATTCAATATTAATTATAATAATATTTTTATAGTACAGCCTGTATAACGATAAAAAAAGGCTGTAACGAAAATTAAAAAAAACACATATTTTGCATAATCTCATATACATGACATTTATCAACAAAAAATAATGAAAGAAAGAAAAAATTTAATAAAAAAAATAAAAGATGAAATTCTTGGAGATTTGTTTGGTAGAGAATACTGCTGCAACGTAAAAATTAGGAGCTTTCCACGGTAAAGGCATAAATCAAGTTTGCGTGGAAATGTATATTTAAAGATTTGCGAAAACGAAAAACTCTCTCGGCAATCTTATTTATTAGCTTTATAGAGTAAACAGGCCCAATCAGATCTTTTCCAGAGAGATTTCTTTCCTCATCCGAGGTTGTTTGTTTTCACATTGTTTTTTTCAGAAGGGAATATTTCTCGGAAAATACAAAGGCATAATTTGATGAATTTTGCTCAAAAAATGTATTCTTTGAATTATAACTTTGAGTAGATTTATAACAAAAGAGGCGTACATTTAAAATCTTTAAAGTCTGTTTTATTCTACCTTTTTTATATTATTTAGGTAATTTTATTTTTGTTAGCGTTTTTGACTTTTAGCTAAAACAATGTCTTATATGTATAAAAACAGTCCTCCAATTTAATAGCTGTTAGTAAGAAGTTTAGGCTTTTTAGTATTTAAATATATATCATATATTCATGGAGCCGCAGAGGAAGCATTAGGAATAAAAGCGAGACGAAAGAGCAGAAAGTTGTGGTGGACTGAAGAACTTGAAAAACTTGTAGAGGAAAAAAAGATACTGTATTTGAAATGGCTAAATTCGAAATCTGAACTAGACAAGCGCACTTATAATGACAAGGAAAATGAGGTGAGGAGAATGGTAAAAGAAGAATAGAATAAAGTGTGGGATGACAAATGCAAAGAAATTAATACGTATATAGGCGGAAGAAGGAATACGGAAGTATGGAGATTTATAAAAACAACAACAACTGAAAAACAGGAGTCAGCCCCTATAGAAATAATAACCAACAAAGAATGGGTGAAATATTATTCCAAATTGTTGTCAGAGAACA
>NW_022147540.1:6298-9254 GCF_002938485.1 Sitophilus oryzae
GCATCTGGAGAAACAACACCGACATAGCTGAATGCTTACTCAAAAATCAAAATAACTGCACTTCAAAAATCGACTCAAAGAACTTCACAATACCCTGGTTCTGTGGATTCGACCCCAGATGTATGTAAGTTATATATGTTTTCTTCTGTTTCTTTGAATAATGTATAATAATTCTTGTTATTTTAGGATTATTAATAGCAACTGGGCATTGGAACAAGCCAAAGAAAACGTTAATAGATTTTACCCAGTTGTAGGAGTTTTGGAACAATTTGACAACACTCTGAAAGTATTGGAACATAAATTACCTCAGTTTTTTAGGGGAGCTAACAAGATTTTCAATGCTACATTAAATGGTAAGGGACACACTGTATAATTGATTATATCTACTAGCCCTGGTCATTTTATTTCTGTGGTCTATATTTTAATGCATACAACAGAGACAAATATATACGACCAGTTGACAAAACAGAGACAAAATAAAAAGCGGCACACAGTATTGCCGGTTCCTACGAAAAATAAAATAATAAACGAAGATAACATATCTAAGCTATTCAATAATGCTCATTTCTTTTAGACAGTTGTTTAAGAATCTATTACAGCTAAATGAATTTAAAAATCGCGCGCTGGATTACGTAACTAAAAGTTCAATTGATATGAAATATATCTCTATTTTTTGTTTCAGATATTTTCAAGAATAAAAAAGAACCAGAGATTTCAAAAAGTATGGAGAACACTTTAAGAGAGCCATTGAAAAATGAATTGGGATTTTATATATGGATTAAAAAAAGATTAGAGAAGCAAATTAAGGATATAGGGACATGAAAAAAGATTCTGGAAGAGTTCGGAAGAATAAAGACTGATTAATGTAAATTTTTTTACCGTGGTTCCTCATAATATGTAATTAATTTTAAAATTGTAAAGAATATGTTAAAAGAAACATTATACATAATATGCTTTTAGTTCCTAGTTCCATTCATAAGATACATACAAAAAACTGACTACAATTGTACCGGGTGGCCAACTAAGAATGGACGCCGGCTGTATCTCAGAAACTACTTATCATATAACTTTGGGAAAAAAATTCTAAAAAGTAAATCGACCAAGAGAAATCGCTGGAAATTATTTTCACGTTTGAAAAATGTCCGCTAGGGGGCGTTCCTCCGATAGCCAATTAGAAAACAGGGTTTTTCTCAAAAATATGCAGGTGAACAGGTATTTTAAATATTACTATTGTAATCATCAATAAATTTATATTTTTTTTTTGATATAGAGTATTTTGCTCTATCTCATAAAATAAAGTGGTGGGGGAAGGTTAAACTTGCTTTTATTAAAATGAGGATAACTCTGGTTTAGGTTAGGCGATTTAAACAAACTAGGGCTCATTTAAAAGAGCTTTTCTTCCTTAATGATCTCCAGTATAAATTTTGTTTCCACAATTTTTTTCGTGGTAGCTAGAGGGCGCTGTTTGACATCATAACAGATATTGCGTTTTTGCATTAAAAATTTAAATAGGAGGCTATATTTCTCTTTGCACAGTTAAATAGAGCAGAAAATTTCCAAAATATTAGAGCAAACCGCAACTTTCTATCTTGTCTCTAACCGGAGATATTAAGAGAACAAATTATGTTAGGCTGCCGCTTAGGATTATATGGTCTAAAAATTATAGTAGTAGGCTAGGAAACAAAAAGAGGTAAATTGGTTACGTCAAAATATCAAAACGTTTAAGTTCAGTTTTATTGCATCCGAATTTCGGGCGGTTTATTAAAAAAGATGATGTCATAAATTTTTAAACGTGTTTATGTAACATTATCGTCCATCCACATAATTTTTACTGATATTTTGACGTAACCAATTTGCCTCTTTTTGTTTCCTAGCCTACTACTATAATTTTTAGACCATATAATCCTAAGCGGTAGCCTAACATGATTTGTTCTTTTAATATCTCCGGTTAGAGAGAAGATAGCTTTACGGTTTGCGCTGATATTTTGGAAATTTTGTGCTCTATTTAACTGTGCAAAAAGAGAAATATAGCCTCATATTTATTTTTTTATGCAAAAGCGCAATATCTGTTATGATGTCAAACAGCGCCCTCTAGCTACCACGAAAAAAATTATTGAAACAAAATTTACACTGGAGATGATTAAGGAAAAAAATATCTTTTAAACGAACCCTACGAACCGTTTGTTTAAATCGGCTAACCTAAACCAGAGTGATCCCTATTTTAATAAAAGCAAGTTTAACCTTCCCCCACCACTTTATTTTATGAGATAGAGCAAAACACTCTATATCAAAAAAAAATATAAATTTCTCGATGATTACAATAGTAATATATAAAATACCTGTTCACCTGCATATTTTTCAGAAAAACCTTGTTTTCTGATTGGCTATCAGAAAAACACCCCCTAGCGGACATTTTTCGAACTTGAAAATAATTTCCAGCAATTTCTCTTAGTCGATTTACTCATTAGATTTTTTTCCCCAAAGTTATACGATAAGTAGTTTCTGAGATACAGCCGCCGTCCATTCTTAGTTGGCCACCCGGTACATCGTATCTAGGCAAAATTTCTTAAAAGTCCATTTTGTTATTTTCCATAGCTGTTACGCCCTCTAGCGGCCGTTCTACAAACTTGAAAATAATTTCCAGCAATTTCTCATTGTGTCTTTAGCCTTGTTTATATATTCTTAAAGTTGGTCAACCTCTCGACAAAATGTGCTGCCTCTGGTGAACAAATCGTAAAGCTTTAAAAGAATGCAGCATGTGATTAGGGGCGTAGTCAAAAATATCGATTATTTGCGGTATTTCCCTCAGAGTAATGTAATAATATAGCTCGGATTTTTGCGAACTATAATAGGGCTCAGCTGATTAAGAAATTTAAACAAAACTATTATTTCATTGTTGATTTTCGATTATTTTTGCTGTTATTTTAAGGATTCTAAACCGTATTTAACAAAGAAA
>NW_022147540.1:9260-100081 GCF_002938485.1 Sitophilus oryzae
ATCGTGTACTTCGTTCAGTTACGTATTGCTACACGCTTAAATTAGAATAGTTCTGTTTATTTTTGCTATCCAATCAATCAAAATGCGTTCAAAGAACTACAAACACCCTTTATAAACTCCCTAAACATAAAGACCTCCATCGCCCAAAACAGAACTTACTTGCTACAGATCATTGAATTTTCATAGGTAAATCCTATAAAGAAGGTTTTCTTTTGCCACCTGGCACGATCTTCTGACAGAAATTCCCTTGTATACTGTGGGATAAAATTTATAAAACGGCATGTGTTGTTGAAATCAAAGCAAACTGTGTACGAAGTTGTTATGATTTGGAAAATATATGCATCAAGGAGAATAAATCGGGTAAATACAGTAGTAGAAACTTTTGTTGACAGGAAATGCAGACATATAAGGGAGCTCTACATCTATAACTTTGAAGATACTCGTAAATTCATATTATTACTTCCTCAAGATATTCTAAAGTGTATGGAATAAATTATTTGTCATTTGTAGTTTCGTTGTGTTCCCAAGTTCAAACTTAATCCATGTAGTTACTTGTAATCGTCAGAAAAATAAGTGAATCCAGAGTAGTTCTAAGATATTTGTAAATTATACCACTGTTCGTACCGCCTAACAGTGAGGTAAATTAAAGTAATTTTTTATCAGTCTCATGACTGATTGTTTGATGGAATGTTTTTTTTCAACCAAAACATTTCGATTATTTGTTGACTTAAATGTATTCCTTATCGGTAATTTTTTGCATTTTTTCAAATATGTTGATGAAATTCTTGGACAAAATTCGAGCAACTGGATCTTTACGCAGTGTTTTCTGAGAGTGTTGATACAAGTAACTATTTTGCTCTGTAGAATGCCTCGGGTATACATTATTCAATTGACTTGAAACAACGCATCGTTGACGCCCATAAAGGTGGCATGTCGCAGGCAGACATATCAACAAGGTTTTTGGTCAAAAAAGATATTGTTTCAAAGACAATTAAAAATTTCCATTTTTTGGTCCTCACGCCATTCCAACATTTTGATCCTCAAAACGGTTAGTTCAAAGAAAGCCGAAAATGTCAGCTCAACAAGTATTGGCCAATTTGGGGAACCAGAGGTTTCTTCCAGGACCATTCAGCGGCGCCTAGTTATAGCTGGTCTCAAGGCTAAAAACCGGGATGCGAGACTACTATTCGCTACCTTTCATCGTCAGTGGACCGCCCGAGAGTGGAAAAAGGTGCTGTTCTCAGACGAATCAAAATTTTGCATCTTTGGGAGCGATGGTGCTAGATGGCTACGTCGTCCAGAAGGCAAAAGGCTACACCCAAAATACGTAAATCCCTTGGTTAAACATGGAGAAGGAAATATAATGGTTTGGGGTTGTTTCTCTTCCTACGGTATGGGCCCATTATACAAAATATGTGGAAAAATGGACCGATTTTTGTACCGCAATATTCTTGAAAATGTTACGTGGCCTTATGCAGAATGGGAAATGCCACTTAAATTCATATACCAACATGACAATGATCCAAAACACACAGCGAAAATGGTTAAACAGTGCTTTAATGATAATAATGTTCGAGTTTTAAAGTGGCCCCCACAGTCACCTGACCTCAACCTCATTGAAAATTTGTGGGAAATAGTAGAAAAGAAGATTCGTTCAAAAAATATCTCAAATTGTAATAGTTTGTATCAAGAAATTGAAAATGCTTGGATTTCAATGGATGCTGACGTCATTTTAAATTTAATTGATTCAATGCCCAAGAGGTGTGAAGCTGTGATAGCAAATAAAGGGTACTGGACAAAATATTGATAATGCGGCCTTTTTGATACTTAAATTTAGTTTGTATTCTTAATAGCATGAAAAAAAATAAAAGTTGCTTAAATTTTGTCGCAGTAAAAAATAGGATTATTGGAATTTATTATTTTTTTAAAGAAACAATAGGAAATAAAGATTTGTTAGTATTTTCTTGTAGTATTCATTGTAGTATTCATGGAGCCGCAGAGGAAGCATTAGGAATAAAAGCGAGACGAAAGAGCAGAAAGTTGTGGTGGACTGATGAACTTGAAAAACTTGTAGAGGAAAAAAAGATACTGTATTTGAAATGGCTAAATTCGAAATCTGAACTAGACAAGCGCACTTATAATGACAAGAAAAATGAGGTGAGGAGAATGGTAAAAGAAGTAAAGAATAAAGTGTGGGATGACAAATGCAAAGAAATTAATACGTATATAGGCGGAAGAAGGCATACGCACATATGGAGATTTATAAAAACAACAACAACTGAAAAACAGGAGTCAACCCTTATAGAAATAATAACCAACAAAGAATGGGTGAAATATTATTCCAAATTGTTGTCAGAGAACAGACCTGAGTATCAAGAACCGCCACAGCCAGAAATAAACATTGAAGGAGAGGAAATGTACGTGGATACCAACAAAATAAAGACCGCTATAATGTCTTTAAAAAATGGAAGAGCATGTGGCCCAGAGGGAGTATATGCGGAACTCATAAAATCTGGAAGCAAAAAACTGTTTAGAATGTTAACAAACATAGTTAACCAGTGCTTAAATGGTCATCCAGTACCTGAACAGTGGAAAAAGCATATATCTCCTCTATATATAAAAAGGGCTCAAGGAAGGATCCCAATAAGTACAGGGGAATTTCGGTCACCAGCACTATGAGTCCCTCTATGGAAGGATACTGAGGAACTTAATTGAAGAGGAATACTCCAGCTACGAAGAAGAAGAGCAGAATGGTTTCAGAGGCGGAAGATCATGTACAGATAATATCTTTGCGTTGAAACAGATCATCGAGAAGAAATCTGCAATGAACCAGGAAGTTCATATAACATTCATCGATCTACAAAAAGCATATGATACAGTACCAATAATAAAATTATGGGAAGTATTGCACGAACCAAGAATTAACGCAGCTCTGATAAAAGCTGTACAAAATCTTTACCATGGAGGAAAATCACAAATAAAAACGGTCAACGGTCTCTCAGAGGAAATTTCTATCACTAAAGGGCTCCGACAGTGTTGCTGTATATCCCCAACACTATTTAAAATTTATATTACCAAGGCCTTATATCTATGGAAAAGAAAATGTAACGGAATGGGTATAGAACTAAATGACATATGCCTATACACCTTGCAATTTGCAGACGACCAGGCCATAATTGCAAACGACAAAGATGACATGGAATATATGGTGCAGAAAATAATTGAAGAATACGCTAAATGGGGTCTCACAGTAAATACAGAAAAAACAAAACACCTTCCAATTGGATCCAATACAGAAAATCTTATTTTGGACAATAATACGGAAATTAGGGCATGTGAAGATTACAGGTACCTGGGATCGATATTTACAGGAGATGGAACGGACGATAGAGAAATAAACAACAGAGTAATAGAGGCACGAAGAGTTATCAGATGCATAAATGGCATTCTATGGAGTACTGAAATTACAAAAAACAGGAAATATAATATATACGAGACACTAGTTAATAGCATATTACTCTATGGATGTGAAACATGGCGACTCACTGAAAGGAATAAAAAGAAATTAGAGACAACAGAAATGGACGCGATTAGAAGAGCAATGAGAATTTCACGGAGGGATAAGATCAGAAATGAAGACATTAGACAACAGATGGGAATAGAGGGAACAATAGTAAATGATATAGAACAAAAACAATTAATATGGACGGCCACGTTCAGAGAATGCACAATGAAAGAATTCCAAAACAAGTCATTCATTGGATACCACCTGGTAAACGAAAGAGAGGACGTCCCAAGAAAACATGGATGGAAGGAATAAGAAGGTCGATGAGCGAGAAAAATCTGACCGAAGATCAATGGGAAAATCGCACAGGGTGGAAGTTAGGCATCGGGCAACGTCGTAGGACGTTCTGACCCGAATTTATATATTTATATATATATAGTATTTTCTTGTTTCATTTGTAAATCGTGTTTTAGGGTGGTAGTTTCAAATTCATATTACAAAAATAATTTGCCTTAAGTGGAAAAAATCATAAAGTTGTTCTAATTTTGTCCGGTACTGTAGATGTAGTAATATTTTGGTTTAATTGCCACAGCTGCCAGGGCTATCTGGCCTGGTGATAGAATTATCGTTTTTTAATAACAATTAAAATACAGTAAGTAAAGAAAAAAAAACAGTACACACCCTGTTTTTGTTCTTTCGACATGAGTGACATGTGTTAAAAGTACTTTAAACATATAATTGCACAATTAATTGCAGGTCTAAAAAGTCTTAAAAATGTTGCCAGACACAATCTAATTAAAATTTTAATTAATTACTATTAGGTATTAAAAAAGTTACTTTTACTAGATACTAAATTTAGTACTCTTCTCGGTTTATTGTAAATAAGAAAATTTATTGCTTTAAACCTCCAAATAGCCTCTTTTAAAAGCATTATCCATCAAATACAATAAATATTTTCCTGTTTATATCACACCAGGACTGACCACACTCAATAATACTTCCACCAATGAACTCTTAACGGTTTATTTACATATTGCGTTGAATTTAAAAAAATAATCAATCCGAGTGTAAAAATAACCTGGGTAAGTATACGAAAATAAATGTTACAGGTGGATTATTTTAATTTTAACTTAAAAAATCGGCTCTGACCCACTTAAAATTTATATTGTCAGTTGTTTAGCCAATTTTATATAAAATTTGATTTAAAAACCGAAATACAGATGTCTAAATAATATTAAGACATTTGTAATAATTGTTTTTTTGTTTCACTAACAAAATACTCTATTTTTAAAGTACATATACTTGTTTTCACCTAAAACTTCCCAATATGGCGGACTTCAGTATGGGACTTTGAATAAGAAGACTAAGGAAGGACCATATCAAAAATCTTAGGTACACCGCGATGGGCCTCAAATATGGCCGACTTAAATTCCGGTTTATCAGTGTCGTTCTAATTTTATTTAAAAAATGTAAAACTATGATGTAGGGTAGACGTGGGGTAGACTCAATAATTTGTTGTTTTATTTTACGTTGTGAATAAATGTTGGTAGTTATTAAAATTGTTATAAAAATATATAATTCTAATAAAAATAGATAAGTTATAATAAGTATTTATTAACACAAACATCCGATACGCTACTGAAGCAGGTAAGTCAAATTAACGTATCTAAATTCTTTTGACATCTAATCTTTGACAAGTAATAAATAAAAGCTAAAATGCAAGAAAAATATATAATTTAGTTAATTTAAGTGAATTTCATAAATGATCGGTGTACTACACGTATGTATATTATATAGTCACTTACTAGCGAAAAGTTGTTCCATTATTTCACCCAATTTTTTGCCGAGATCTACTGCACGCTACACAACCAACTATTTTAGAGTCTTTTTCGATAAATCGCGATAGTGTCACTGTTAATTTAAGTTCTGCCACAATTTCCATCTAGATTTACTACCTTTATACAACTATCAGTAGTAGAATAAATAATAAATAACATAAAATAAGCTTCATAAAGACTCACAAATCCACAAAATTTCAAATCAAATTCAAATGTGTCAAATGAATCGTCAAACAGAACTGTCAAGGATCCCCACCCTAGAGAGCTTTTATGGTGGCTTTTCCGCCCACCATGCATGAATACATGGATAGCATTATGCTCCTTCCTTAGTCTTCTTATTCAAAGGTATGGGAGGCTTAAAAAACGAAAATCTCTAAACTGGAATCGGCTGTAGTTCAAATCGTTCAAATTGATAATCTGTGGTAAATCTAATTGAACTCTGACACTTGGCTGACTGACGTTTACGGAGTTTTTATTCACAAATTCTACTTGATTTTGTTCTTTTATTTAACCTGTAGCCTGCAGCAGGGGGGTGACAGTGAAATAGGAAAATTGGAAACAGTCATTAGTGTCATTCCTGTCATTCTCCTCACGACAAGCATGGCCGCCGAGACAAGGACAGCAAAGTTTCTGTCTAACTATTGTCTAACTTCACAGTGTTTAGAATTGACAGATTTCAGTTTCAGAGACAACTTCAGATTTGTTCTAGAACAAATTCGAAAATTGTGTCGAAAATATTCGACGCCATTTTAATTCATTCCGTTTAGTTTCGTTTTGGAAGTTCAATTTAATATTTCGGCTGAAATTTATAATTATAAAGGTAATAAAGTATATAAAATATATATTACATGAAGAATCCTGGAGAAAATGACGTTTCTGCCGTAGTAGGTATGTCCCATGTATATGAAAAATAGGTAGTAAATAAACACTGTTTTTACATTTTTTAGATGCAAGAAAATGGTGTTATAATCTCTTTGATCGGCGATTTTTTTGAAAATGGAAACAATTTACAGCAAGGTAAGATCATTTTTAACTATAGCCAACATCATTTATCTCCAATATGTGCGATTTATTGTCAATAATGCAATAAATCGGACTGATAATCTGATTATGTTATCCGACTAAAAGTCTCTTTTTGCTTCTTTTTGATTTATAAGCCAGGTCTCTTTGGGAATAATGGACGCTTTTTTAAACAGTATATTTATATTTTATACCTATTGATATTTTTAGATTGTTAATTTTAGTATAAAAAAATTTGTTTTTCTGTTTTCAGGTTTTTGTATAAGGCTCCCGTTTTCATGTCCCTGTGTCCGTTTTCTGTCCTTGAAGTCTGCGAATACGTGTGTTTATTTACAAATTACTGTAAGTCATGCTTATACCTTAACTAATTTACGTTAAAAGTACATATAATTAACTAATTGGTATTGAAACAATACAATCCTCTATATTTTTATATTTATTTAGTCACGTTGTTCCATATTTCAAATAAATATATGTGAATAAATTATTTTTTGGTTTTATTTATGAAAAGAAAAAATACAAAATACATTTGAACTGAAAGAGGGCCCGCCATTGAATAACCGGAAACGGAAATGAAAATTAAGCCATCATATCCTTATCATAACCTGTCAATTGGAAAATTAGTTCTCCAGACGACAACGAAGGCTTTCGGTGGCGTATCGTGTTTCCAAGATTTAACACAGAGTTGACACTTCTTTCTAGTTAATTATTTTATGGCCTGCAGTACTAATTATATACTTATAAATAATCTTTTTACCGATCAAGAACTGAGGAATAGGCTGGAAGATATTCAAAAAATGTGTAAAACGCTTAAAAACGTATTAGAAAACATTGACTCGTCCACAAATTCGTGAAAACAAATTAGTCCAGATGTTTGTAAAAAGGTCTCTAATTATATTGAGAGTTTTTTACAGTTTGAAGTTTCCTCGTGTCAGTAATTTTCAGGTTTGTAAGATGTATATGATAATAAATGGATTAAAACATATATTAATTTCAGGAAACAGTGCCGGGTATTACAGATTGTTGTAAATTAGTTTTAAAATATAAAGAAGGTTTAAAACAGGTTTAAAAGTTGAGCTGGTAGAGAAGACCTAAATAAGGTGATTTTGGTAATGTGACCAAAGATCAAATAACACTTGAAATATATAATATGTACAATTGTAAGTAGTTTTTATGATATCTATTGCATTGTTTTTATATTTCTTGAAATATATATTTTTTTTTACTTTACAGGATACACAAACAATAATAAAAAATACAGTTACTCACTAAAAGCACTTAAGGTTTGTAATAGATGTAGTTAGAATGTCAAACACTAAACCAAACCAAAAATTATGTTTTATTTTATTGGTATTCACCAAATTCACCAAGCCTAAAAAAATGTGGGTCTGTACTTTTATATTTCATCAAATTCTTTTATATATTTGCATATTTCTTTGTATTCTATGATATTCATCTTTTTTATTAAAATACGCTGCAACTTTGTAGCAAAATATCTTACGACAAAGTTCTCCGAATAAAATCCCCTTTTTTTAATAAATACCAATTTAATATACTAGGGGATTTAAATTTATATTAAAGAAAGAAAAAGGCTTTTCTTCTGACCTTTTTAGATCAGGTCTCATTAGTTTTATTTACTTATCAACTGACTTTCTTGAAAAAGTCGCTCGCAAAATGAGAAAAGCAGCTTATATAAGCTCTTTACAATTCAGAAAAGTATATTTTTAAAGCTTTTGTTTGATTTAATATGTCAGCTCTCGTTATTTTGTTTGAAAGGTGAGTAGGAGTAGATAATTTTAATAAACAGAGTAAGAAAAGTGTGAATATTTCAGTTTACGTAGTTAGATTTTTGTGTAAATAAAAGTCATTTGGCGGTATAATTAAATGAATGAAAATTTAAAGGTAGGTGCCCGGTGGCGTAGAGGTACAGGCTCTCGTCTACCAATCTCAAAGTAATGGGTTCGAATCCTACACCCGGCATTTGATCAGCCGACTATTATTATTAAAATAAAAATAGTTTGGGTACCTAGATCGACTCAGCCTTAAATGAGTACTTGGGATTCACAATCCTGAGGTAATAATAGGCGGTTGAAGCGTAGTGCTAGCCACATTACCTTCCTTTGTATACCGAACGGCTTTAGCATGGCAAGCTGTACCTTGCTACTCCCAAGGCATCAAACGCTATATACGGGAGCTATTATTATTATTATTAAAATTTAAAGGTGATTGTCATTCAACTTCGGAAAAATATTCTCAAAAACTACTGCTGCTGGCGTTTTTTTACATGAATCAAAAAATGCTGTAGATACCAGTACGATAATACCAGTTCCCAAGTAGCATTTTCACGACTTGCGACCACATGTTTACTAAACACAACGTTGGATTAGTTACAAAAAATAGTTAGCTCCCTACCTTGGGTATTAAAATAAATTTAAACATTTTTATAACGTCGTGCCGACGTTGGACTAGTACTACAGCAAAGTAGAAGCTTCTGCGACGTCGAATAAACGTTGTCTTGTAACCTTTTTTGCTTAAGTGATCTTTAGGTGATTTGGACAACGTAGTTACAACGTTGGATAATATAGAGTTTTCCGACGTCAGTTTCAGGACCTATTCCAACGTTATGCAAACGTCGTCTGTTTTACTAATTCCAACGTTGTTTAGATTTCCTTATTCTTACGTTGGTAGGACGTAGAGTCACTACCTTTTTGCAACTGTATTGAACCATAACCTTAAATCTTAAATTTTCAATTCATTGTTCTGTTCAGTCAGACAGTTCAGTGCTGTTTTTGTTTTTATAAAAAAAAAACTTAATTAAAATGGGACATAAGAAAGGTACATATAAAACTAAATTTAAATATACATCGACATATATTACCGACACTTCCTCGTTTATTTAGATTATAGAGGGCGGCACAAGCTAGACTCTAGAATGACTAAATTAGGCAATCTTGCGACTAGTATACTACCTGTTAAGGCCGAACTGCGACTTTATTAGTCCAGTATGCGACTACTCGAACTACTCCATCTTAATCTCCAAAACAACAAAGTTAAAGCCGCCATGTTGTTAAATAAGAAAATGTTTCGTTCTTAAAATAGCAATTCCTGCTTTTTGAATACATTAACTTGAAATATTTGACCCTAAAAAATACGCGGAAACAATTTTTTCGAATGCGAATAAATTATTCTCATTTTACTAAAAAAAAAATTCAAGAAAATTTTTAAAACTTCTTTAATTTCAAGGCCCATTAGTATTTTTTAAAGTAGAAACAATACATTTATCAATAAAGTTGTTTGCGTTTAACTTTTTACCTTGGGTAACGAGTTACAGAGTCGGTTAAAGTGTTTCAATAATTATGATCTTCAAACATCCTCCACACTTAAATACTTTTGTTTTGTTTTCCTTCACTGCCATCTGACATATGTCTCTAACTAAATCATAAAAATAATATTTTTACTATAATTATCCCAATTTAGGATAAAACGCGACTTAGACGCCATATTAGTTTTGTATTTCTGTGAATTAGGATTTTAAACAACGTTGCAGTTTGTACTAAATTACGTCGGTATTCAACGTCGTTTCGACCCAAAAATTATTCTCCAAACTAGTGCAGACTAGGGTTGGCACGAGGTTGTGCCGACGTTGCGCCCCGACGTTTGGTCGCCTGACACAACGTTGTCCCGACGTCCAAATGCTGCTTGGGTTGTAAGTACCTTTTTACGAAAAACAACAAGAAAAAATCATCCGTTTTTGAAATTGCAAAACATTCCTACTATAGTTTGCGTAGGGGTGAGGGTAGTTTCACCCTTCCGGCACCCTTTGTAATTTTTATGAAAGTTAAAAGTTAAATTGTTTAGGGCTTAGAGCAGTGGCGGACTAAGCCTGTCGGGGGCCCGGGGCGGCAAAGCTAAATGTGGCCCCCGGTCTGCACATTTTGTAAAGATTGAATGACGTATGAATAATGGTTGACAAATTTCAAGTATTTATATACTGTACTAATTGTAATAAAAATCGATATATATACAGGGTGTCACAGAAATAAGTGCAAGTATTTTAAAGGGTGGTAGATAAAAGAAACATATTTTTTCTTTATCGTTTTTCAAATAAGTCCAGAATAACGGAGTTATTTTACTTTGAAAATATACAGAAAAATAATTTGCTAAAATTTTGAGAACCACTGGATCTTTTCTGGATTTTCTTTCTTGTAAATTTAATCTAATACTTATGTTGTCATATTAACAAGAAATTATGTTTTTTAACTAAAAACTAAAAAAATTCCCGAAGTTTTCAATTGTTTTTTCGCGAAAAAAACCTCATAGGCGTGTTTCTGGGGTTGAACTATACTACCAGTTAAAATACTTGTACTTATTTCTGGGACACCCTGTATATTACAGTCAGTGTGTCCCCGGATTGTCTTTACAAGAGGAAAAACTTTTTAATTATTGACTTTTTGAAAAAAATGCGTTTTTCATAAGAATTTCTGCTTTTTCAGAAAAAGAAAGAAATTTTCATCTCTTGTTAAATTCAACTGCCACTTTGTTTCTCTATCGTACAGTATCTTCGTCACATTTGCCACACACCGCAACTTTAATGCTATATAGCAGCAGTCAGTCAGGCTTTCATTTAGTTGAAAGCCACGTCCGTTTTTCCAAACCGTTTCGTACAATAAAGGCCCAAAAACAATCTTCCTTAAGTGTTACTGCGGTCGAAAATATTTCTCATTTAAGGTTTTCCTGAGTAGAAAACTATTTAATATCGGACGAGACGGCAAAAGAAAAACGTGGAAATTCCTGGAGATTGTCCATGTCCAGAGATTGGCTGGAACAGGGTATATAGCAACAGGTTTTGTGTTCTTCATTTTTGTTGTTTCGCTGAGAAAAAGCCAATAAAATAGCTTTAAGTATTTCTTTATTACAGACACGTTTCCGGTGAATCTTTGAAATATTTGGTTTAAAATAAACAGGGTGTTTCAAAAAACATGTGCCATCTCTCGTGGGTTCCTCACGTAAAAGTAAGATTTATTTTTGATAACAACATGGGTCCGATTCTGCTTTGTTTGCTAGCTACAGGGTGTAAAAAAGTTTTAATATTTTTTCGATTTATTATACTTTACTTCCAAGTACTTTAAGCGTTTCGAATGAAATTTTGAGGGTAAAAGTTGCTATAAATGCGATATATTTTAAGGCTAAAAAAAAGTGTCGCCATATTCACCAGAGACGTGCATATGGGTTATCACTGGAATATTTTTCTAAACAAGCATGTACGCCACTGACTTTTTTTCTGTTGTTAGCGAAATAGTGTAAGCAGTTTAAGGCCGATTATAATACGATTATAAAATTTTAATATCATTAACTTGCGAAAGTTTTAAATAGGTACTCATTGATTCCTCGTCAAAAAATATGAAAAAAAGTTCCTATAAACATGGGTATGGAAATGCATAGTTTTAGAGTTATACTCTGTTTTTTTTTTCTCAGGTAAGATTTCGACAGACAATGACAGAAGAAAAGCAGATGACGTCCCATACCAATCTATTTATTTTACTAAAAAAAGTTTCTAATAATTTTTAAGTTATCTATGGATGGGTTTAAATATAAATCCGTAATGCGTCGTGTCTTCTTGTTTTTAACCAGTTTTATTGGTTTATTTAAAAAATGACAGATCGTATTTCAATTTTATTGGTTTGACGGAACAATGAACGACACACGGACGCCGATGCGTATGAACTCGCCTTTAGATTTTTGTCATTTTTGACGCTTGTCAAAGTCTTGCCAAATTATAGGTTATAATTTTGTGTCAACTTTTGTTAAATACCCTGCGTTTTGGAAGATGATGCATTTTGATTCGTATTATTACGTGTGTTTTGTGTCTTTTGAAGTCAAGTGGAGGAAAAATCGAGTGAAAATTAACTGTAGACCCAGAGCACAGTTTATGGTTAATACACGCTGCCCAGGCAGAAAGTCTTATACACCAATGAAGTTGCCATCGATAAAGTTTGTATACCATTTCGTCGTAGATAAGTGCATCTCGTATATAAGGATCAAACTAAACACATACTAAAAACTGGAGCAGCTGTAAAATATCGACATCACACGATAGGTAAATAATGGATTTTAGTAATGCAGAAAAATAACGTCAGAAGGTACTGGTTTAAAAAATTAAGATTAAAGTTAATTAATCAACCTTTAAGGTATAAAATTTGGTAGGTGTTATTATTAATAAAATAGTTTGTTGTATTTACCTATGTTGTTTTATTTATACCTGTGGAATATTACAAATTTGTATTTGTACATAAGTTATATTGATAAATATAATCATAAATGCGGGTAGTTTCATAAAGCTTGAAAGTAAATAATAGTTCTTTTTTTATATTTTTTTGGTATGTAGTGTCTTGTTCTTGTTTGTTTTGTATTAACACATACCGTTTTTATTAAATAAAATAACTCGATTACATTTTTTCAGTTTTATACAGTTTTTTTCACAATATTTTGAAGTAATCACTTGTCATCTTGTCAATCAAATTTTAAATATATCGCTATGCGTTCCAGTTGTACCAACTTATTTCTTTGTAAAATAAAATAAACTACTTTGAAATTAAAATGACAGACACATCTATCACTGTCAAGGATCTTCTTGTTGGACAGACTATACAGGATGTTAAAATTAGGTTTTATGTAATTATCTTAAATACCATTATTTTTTTATTTCACGTTACTGTAGGTTGGACTAATAGTAATAATATTTAATAATAAATTAGGTAAAATATATAATTTATTAATTTTATTTTTGTTTTAATTTTATTAATTGTGAATAATAAAATTGCGTTTATCTCATCAAGGAGGCCGAATTTAACAAAATATCAAGAGATAACTTTTCAAGTGAGTGACGCACATGATTTTTTTTTAAATATTCCAGTGATAACCCATTTGCACGTCCCTAATCAATTTATAGACACTTTTTTAGCCATTAAAATATGTAGCACTTATATAGTAACTTTTACCCTCAAAATTTCATTCAAATCACTAAAAGCACTTGAAAGAAAATTATAATAAATTAAAAAAAACACCCTGTATAGCTACGAAACAAAGCAGAATCGGACAATTTGACTTTGAATCGGACGGTTGATATCAAAAATAAATCTTATTTTTATGTGTGGAATCTCCCATTCCACAATTGTCATATGAAAAATATCCAAATCAGTGGAGAATTTAATCAAGTTCTTTGCACTCAACGAAATTCAACATTCAACAAAGCCCAATAAAACAATTCGAGTTGAACAGTTTATTTGGTAAATTGACTTAGAGAAATGAACTTTTAGTTTTACCAACAGGTTAAATCTATTTTTCGCTTGCAAATACATTTAGAAAACGTTTATTTTCGAAAACATTGATCAACTATGGTATGTTGTTTATTATCATAGATATGTCAAAGAGGCTACACCATAATTTGGAAATGGTTCAATAGCTGAAAATGATGATGTTACAATAGAAACAAAACGTTTCCTTTATTATGAATGAATTTTGAGAAATCAAACAACTATTAACAATGTTTCTAGTAATGTTTTTGTTGTTATTAGTTAAACTTGCTTAGAATCATTAATTTTTTATTTTTCTTAAAATTTTATTATAGGCGTTTATCTACAGTCCCCGGATTGTCCTTACCAGAGAAAACACTTTTTTATTATTGGCACTTATAGGAAAATTCATTTTTCATAAGCATTTTTGCTTGTTCTAAAATGGTTAATCTCGTTTATACTTTTCCAAATCTCCATACCGTTTTAGAGAAAATAAAAAAAACATGAAAATATGACTGAATTTTTTTAAGCCCTCAAAATCAAAAAGGCGTGTTTCAATGGTAATATCATTTCAATTTCATTTTTTGACGCATGGTTTTTATTGGTTACACATGGTTAAACTATTACATTTTCCGATATCTATTATCACTTTTTCCGTAGCATTGAACTAAATAAATTTTGTGCTTCTTTGACATTTTAAAACAACAAAAAATATGACATTAATTAAATTTCTATAAATAACAAACTATATACATTTTCCGATATCTATTATCACTTTTTCCGTAGCATTGAACTAAATAAATTTTGTGCTTCTTTGACATTTTAAAACAACAAAAAATATGACATTAATTAAATTTCTATAAATAACAATCTATCAAAGAATGAATTCGGAATGATATTACCATAAAAACGCCTTTTGATTTTTAGAACTATATTATCATGTTTTTTTTTAATTTTCTCTAAAACGGCATGGAAATTTGGAAAAGTATAAACCAGATTAACCATTTCAGAACCATCAAAAATTTTAGGAAGAATGCATTTTTCTGAAAATGTCAATAATAAAAAAGTTTCCTCTTGTACCAAACATTAGTGAGTGATTTAGTTTTTTTGAATACGTATAATCTGCCACAAAGATATAGATAGATATTATTTAAATTATATTATTTTTGTCTACATTTTAAAGGCTGTAATTTCCTTTTAAAAACTTTTTGATTAATTTGAATCTGTAGAATCATCCGCTGATGTTTGGTACACTATATTTTTTACACCCTGTATTAATACTTCAAAAAGTTTCACTTCTCAAATCACATCTCAGTGAGCAACAGGTATTTCGTGCTCTCAACTTTTTAAATTCAACTTACCAAAATCCAGAAAGACTCAAAATCCTATCCCTCGCAAAACAGTAACATTTTTCTTAATTAGTCACACATTAAGTCTCAACAAACACAATAAACAACATTGTTTTTAAATGTTTCTTGTTTTTCTTTCTTGACTACATTGATATTTGGACAGAAAAATATTTATTTTCTCTAAAAATTTAGAGTTTTAATTTTTTTTATTTAGTTCAAATTTCTTAGTTTTTCGACGCGCGTTTTGTCGCGAGTTTTCCGACTTTTCCACAAGAAGAATTTCCACAGTGCGGCGTTCCCGAACACGGACGTTCGAACTGTGAGCTTACTATCCCGGGAATACCAACGGTTATCCCGTAGGATAGTAGTTGGGGACGCTTGCGCTGTTTATCCTATAAAATCAAAGATGTTAGGAGTAAAATTGTTCATTTTACATTAATTAATTTACTTAAAATATGTCCTAAATCTTATTTGAAATAACTTAGAAGAAATATTAATTAAAATTCAGAGAAAAGTTTTTGAAAGTTTTAAACTTTTATTCGTTTTATTAATAACTAACGTTTTTGATCATTATAACCTCATTAAAAGTTGACAAACTTATAATATATAAGAAACTTTAACTTTTTTATTTTAACTAGTAAGAACTTTAGAATTTCAAATAAAAAGGCTTTTAAATAAAAATATAGGTATAGTTAAAAAAAAAGGTTAGATTATAAGTACACCTATCTGTGTCTTACTGTACTGTATTTAATAAACCATCTATGCTATATTTGATATCAGTAATTATTAAATAAATAAATAAATAAATGCCTTTATTGTCATAAAAAATTTTCACTTTGTAGACAAAGGTAAAGTAAACAAACATAAGAGAATACAAAACAAGTATACAAATTACATTGTCGGTCTTATTAATTAAAATAAACATATCTAAATAAATGTTTACAATGTCAAAGAATAAGAAAATAAAAATAATATTCAAAAATATTTAATAAGTTTATAGTAAATATAGTAATAGCAAATATTATACCAGTGTTTACAAGATCAAATTCGATTATCAAAATATAAGTCATTTACGGCGTAGAAAGCCTTGTCTAGTAAATAATATTTCAATGCTTTACGAAATGAAGAAAATGATGTTATGGATTTGATTTCAAATGGCAGGTGATTGTGCATTTTTTTTGAGTTGTATAATACTGAACTTTTAACTAACTCTGAGCGTGGGGTAGGTACTTGCTCCGCGTTCCTGAGTGGATAAGTGTGAGATGGCCTTTCTTGAGAAGCTAGTACATGCTTACGTATTAGGCAAACGGATTCAAATATAAATAAGGAAGGAAGAGTTAATATTTTTAATTTTTTAAAAAAGTCCTGGCAATGAGTTCTGCTGTTTAGTCCCAGTGAATATCGAACAGCTCTCTTCTGGAACTTGAAAATGCGGTCAAGTTGAGTCGCACAACACGTATCCCAGAATGGAAGGGCATATCTGAGGTACGACTCAAAAAGTGCATAATAAACAGTTCTAGCCACTGACAAATTAAGCTCCTTAGAAACAGATCTTAATGCAAAACAGACAGAGCTTATTTTTTTCGACAAAGAGTCATATGCATGTCCCATTTTAGACAATTGTCTACAACAAGTCCTAAGAATTTTACAGGTTTTACGACGTCGATGGTGGTGTTGTTAAGTACAAAAGGCTGCAGCGAGTTTTTATACGACAAAGCTTTAGTTTTAGAAATGTTGAGACTCAGGACGTTCGAATCGCACCAAGATTTAATGGTGATTAAATCATTTTATATAATCCTATGAAGTTCCGTGACGTCCTTGTTGCTCCAAATGAAGCTAGTGTCGTCCGCAGTGGTAAAATATGTCTTTATTTTACCACTGATGTTTATGTTAGCAATGTCGTTAATAAAAAGAAGAATCAAAATAGGGCCGAGTACGTACTAAACTTTTTGTTACGTAATCGAGAGCCCGATTTTTAAATTCATTGTTACCAACCATGAACATATTCGGCGGTTGACTAACTGGAATTTAAATTTCGCGCTGGGGATTCAGGTGGTAGCTCTGCTGTAAAAAATGTCAAGTTGCCACATTTATTTAATTATTTCCTGACATTGTCATTCGTTTTGACACTTTAGTTTTGTATTACGTGTTTTTGGTTTAAATAAATAGAGTTGTGACTGATACTTAAGCTTAAAACTGTTTACTAGCAGACCTTGCAGTCGAACATTGTTCTTTTTAGAACCTCTTTAAGTGCGAAGTGTACAAGATAGCTTAATAGCTCTAAAAAACTCATCGCGACTAACCAGAATTTAAATTTCGCGCTGGGGATTCAGGTGGTAGCTCTGCTGTAAAAAATGTCAAGTTGTCACATTTATTTAATTATTTCCTGACATTGTCATTCGTTTTGACACTTTAATTTTGTATTACGTGTTTTTGGTTTAAATAAATAGAGTTGTGACTGATACTTAAGCTTAAAACTGTTTACTAGCAGACCTTGCAGTCGAACATTGTTCTTTTTAGAACCTCTTTAAGTGCGAAGTGTACAAGATAGCTTAATAGCTCTAAAAAACTCATCGCGACTTATTATAGAATACTTTGAACGGAAAAACGGTAGTAATGACCCTTTATGTCCCTTAAGTGCTGTTAAGAAGGTGAGTTTTGTTGATGTAAATAATAACTGTTTATATATTTATAATTAATTTATTTTAATTTCCTAAAATATTTTGATTAAAAGAAAATATATGAAAGTAGGCAACGCTGTGCCGGTCAAGCTTAATCACGTCACTAAAATTTTATTTGGTATGAACTGTAGGTAGAGATTTTTCTACTAAATATAAAAAAGCATAAAAATGTTTCCACTTTATAAATAATATGAACTTCTATAACTCTAACAAGTTTACCGATATGAAATTTTTACAATACCGAGTTCTTAGCAAGCAACAATCGTCCTTGCCGCATTTTATAAGCCTCATAAAGTTGCCAGGAAATCGCATAAGACTTCTTTTTCAGTACAACTTTTAAGGGAGTTGCACGGGTCGCTTATTTGGAAAGTTCGACCAGCTATTGGTTTCTACTTTTAAGTTCGCCTCAATAAAATCTTTAGTTTCGTTGGACAGGTAAGTTGGAGAGGTTTCTGAAGTAATAGTGAATGAAGCAGGAACAAAATTGAATTTGGTTTACAGGGTGTTTCAAAAAACATGTCCCAAGTAGCAAATTTTATTTTATAAAGGCTGTATAAACAGCTATGTGATAATTTTTATAGGATACCTCGGGGCTTATAGGATACCAAAAGGCTAGCCTAGGGATGTCTTGAAGATGACTTTTTTTGTCCCATCTGGATATCCCATAAATATCCTCCTCTGGTTTTTGGATATCCCTAAGATATTTACTATATCCTTGGTGGATATCCTCAAGATAACTAGAAAATTTAGTTCTTAAAAGAACTGTTTGTGCTTAAAAGTACAATTTAAAAAAACTATGAAAATCGGCAAAAAAAAACGAGAATTCCTCCCAAAAATTCAACAACAACACGATATTATACAAAATAATGACTGACATGATAATTGTCAAATAATAAACGGCAACCTTGCTGATCGCGGCGCAATGTGACCAACATGGCAATAATAAAAATCGCTTTAAAGTAATTTTTACAGTTTTAATCTAAATGAAATATTTGTTACTATCATTTGCTCTATGAAGTAAAATGAAGAGCTGGACGGTAACTTTTTAATTATACAACAAATTTAAACATTTTTGGCAAAATTTCATTTAGTCAGGTTTATAGGATTTATTGTCAATTTCGATATGATTGATGTCGTGCATCAGAAAATGTTTTGCGATTACCGTATTTATATGTTTCTCAATAAAATTAAAAATCTATTTCAGTACGTGATTGAATATGTCTATAGAACGGAAAATTCAAATATAAATTAACAGCTATTTCCAAATACTAAAATTCTAACAGCCAGCCAAAACTTTATATGAAAGAAAATATTGTGAAACCAAATAAATAAGAGCCATACCGTACTGTTAACCGGTACTCTGAAAACAAATTTTCAGAAAGAAAATGTTTTCCCAACGATCGAAAATCTCCTGCCGATTATTGATATTGCCATTTTCTATTAGGGCTATTAAAGATTTGGTGCAGAGATAAAATTACCGCCAGTACCATTACGAGGATTTTATAGTTGTATTTATGTCGGTTTTATGGGATTTAAAACAAAAAGAGAGTTTAATATTGGACAAATAGTAAAAAAAAACTGGAGATTGGAGCCAAAAGCGCCCACTAAAGCACGGTATGATATATCTAGATAAATACAAAATTTGGTAATCCAGGATATATAAATTATCGATTAAACATTGCTTTATTTTATTATCGTTGTTGATAAACTACTTGTAAAACAGCCTCTACACTATGCGGAGAACTCTTCGAAGCAGATCAAGTTTATCTCCAGTTGTCTTGACTCACTTCGGTTTGCCTCGGACCTACTTTCGATTCTTAAAAGCGCCTGAAAACTACTCGTGAGGGGGATTTTTTTTGCGTTTCCTGTTGCCTCGTTCAATTTTGTTTCGTTTTAAGGTATTTCCAAAACGTGACGGTATCTGTACCCGAGGCAAAGGACCTTTTTTTCATAAATCTCAGTGAAATAAGTCCCAAGTAGCATTTTCACGACTTGCGACCACATGTTTACTAAACACAACGTTGGATTAGTTACAAAAAATAGTTAGCTCCTTACCTTGGGTATTAAAATAAATGTAAACATTGTTGTAACGTTGTGCCGACGTTGCACTAGTACTACAACAAAATAAAAGCTTCTGCGACGTCGAATAAACGTCGTCTTGTAACCTTTTTTGCTTAAGTGATCTTTAGGTGATTTGGACAACGTAGTTACAATGTTGGGCAATAAAGAGTTTTCCGACGTCACTTTCAGGACCTATTCCAACGTTATGCAAACGTCGTCTGTTTTACTAATTCCAACGTTGTTTAGATTTCCTTATTCTTACGTTGGTATAATTAAATACTTTTGTTTTGTTTTCCTTCACTGCCATCTGGCATATATCTCTAACTAAATCAAAATAATATTTTTACTATAATTATCCCAATTTAGGATAAAACGCGACTTAGACGCCATATTATTATAGTTTTGTATTTCTGTGAATTAGGATTTTAAACAACGTTGCAGTTTGTACTAAATTAGGCTGCTAGCCAACGTAGGTATACCACGTCGTTTCGACCCTAAAATTATTCTCCAAACTAGTGCAGACTAGGGTTGGCACGAGGTTGTGCCGACGTTGCGCCCCGACGTTTGGTCGCGTGACACAACGTTGTCCCGACGTCCAAATGCTGCTTGAAAATTATGAATTATTACCTATACAAATTTCGCATCTCAAAGTAGCCGAGAGTACGACAAAGCTACGGCAACTAAAACTAATTTTTTTTCAATATTAAAAATTTAAATATTGATTTATATTAGAGAACAACGGCATACAGTCGAATCGGCCTACAAACACGTAAACGTTTACGTACGCATGCGCATTTCTTATATTTTCTATTTTTTAAACACGTAAAAGATTCTTTACGTCTACGTATACGTGCCAGGAGCGGCCGACTCGACCGTATGCCGTTGTTCTCTATTGACTAAACCAAACATTATACGCGATACGCGGTAAACGATATAAAAACCTAGGTTGTTTTATAATTCTTAGAGTTTTTCTAAACACCCAAACTGCCCAAATGGCGGGAAACTGGACAACAATTGTACAACGACAACCAAAATGTAAAAAGGCAACAAAGAATTTTTGAATGTCCGGAGTGCGGAAGACAGATAACATCACGTATCGGGCTTTTCAGTCACAGACAAGCTCATGAAAGAAAACGCCTTGCGTGACCATCTTCTGATGCGTGTCAAATACTCATCAGCGAGTAATGGCAGTAAAAGTAAGAGAGCGTATGATAAGTTATAACTCATTTAACTTCCTTGGTCAGATCAAAAACTTTCTAGACCACCCTCGTACTATTTATTCTTTTTTTAATCACATCACTCAATAAATTCAAAAATTATGATGTTTTTGACCTATATATCCTATCCGAGTCACCTTAATAAATTTTCGATTTTCTTAGGAACCATAATTATGGCTCTAATTATAGATTTTATGTCGAAAAATCATCTTTAATGACGCATTGTTTAATTATCGCTTGACAGAGTACGGGTGTATTAATGCTCCCGTGTATTATCGTCTATAAACACCGAACATAGGATAAGGAAATGGCGGTTGACGTGGCTGAACAGCATAGGCAATGCTGTTATGATGAATAAACGACAATGTGCAAGCTTAGTACACGCGTGTGCTTCGAACAGTTAATTATTAATAATCTTCAAATCCAGAAAAGTGGATATAATTAGTGTGTGCATCTGTTTTGACAGTGCAATATATTATGAAAGGAACTATATAATTTATTATTTATGGTTTTATGTTTCAAAGCTTAGAAAATGCATTTTCTACGGAAACTTAAAGAGATAGGTAAAAAATGGTATAATATAATTTGATAGACAATTAAATTGTGCATCTGATTCTCGTAAAATATAGAGGGTGTTCCATTTAAATTAAACAAGTTATTGCCGTTTGAAGCTAATAATTATTTAAAATAAATTTTTAGACACTCTGTATAAGGTAGTATTATTTTTATTATTGCAACACAATAACTGATCAGTAAATAAACTTCAGTAAATATTTAGTATTAAAACTTTGATACCCTTTGGAGAAATGAAGCCTTTAAAATTTTGCAATTTCACAAAATTGAAAATATTTCAAAAACGGTAAGGTTTAAGTATAATAAACCTTAATCAAATTTACCTTTATTTTAATCGTAGAAAAACTAAAATGTAATAATATACAGGGTGTTCCATTTAAAAAAATACAACTTTGATATTTTTTACTTATTTGGGACACTCTGTATCTTGTAAAATTATTTTTAAATTGTACCTCTAATAGTCCTTCATCGAACCCAAAACTTACAATTTGTAAAAATCTCATCCTTTAGCTACAATACTCCGTGTCGTATGTGGTGAACAACCCTGTAGATCGGCTTTGTTTCGTAGATACAGGGCGTTAAAATCTTCATTTTTGGCGGTTTATTATACAGGGTGGTGCACCTCATTCGCCTCTGTTGATTATACGAAAACGATTAAATATGTCTAAAATCTTTGATTTTTCAGATATTTAAAGATATTTAAATTTGCATGCTACAATACAATAGATTATTAACACCCTGTACAGTACTTTTCAGAATTAGTTGTGCTGAGTTTAAAGGTAAATAAATAAACTTTACTGAAAAATAGTATTGCTTCCTTAAGTTTATACAGGGTAAGTTGTATTTTGATATTTTGTTGACTTCGGTCTCCTTGAAATAATTATAAAATAATAAAAAAAAATGGAAGAAAATTATAATAAATCGAAAAAAAATTAAGAATTTTACCTCCTGTAGCTAGGAAACAAATCATAATAGAACTTATGTTATAGAAAATGCCGTTGAAATTATAAAAATCAAGTTCCCCCCCTCCATATGACTATTTACATAATATTTTATTCCATAGATAATTTTTTTTGATAGTGCAACCTTCCAAGTTAAATTAGATGATGACCTCAAAACAGAAAAAAATACCACTCGGCAAGGGCGTGAGACAAGGAGATACCATCTCTCCCAAGTTATTTACACTGGCACTGGAAAATGTCTTCAAGAAATTAGAATGGAAAAATAGAGGTCTAAACATCGATGGGGTACACCTTAGCCATCTGAGGTTCGCAGACGATATTGTCTTGCTAAGCACCGACATTCAAGAACTAAACACCATGCTAAATGAGCTAAATGACCAATCCCAGAAAGTTGGCCTTAAAATGAACTTGAGACCAAGATAATGAGCAACAATATCCATAACATTACCGTTGACAACGTTATTATTGAAAACGTACACCATTATATATATTTAGGTCATAAAATCAAGCTGGGCAAGGAAAACCAAAATACGGAGATCAAACGCAGGATCCATTTGGCATGGGTAGCATTTGGAAATATGAGCAATATTTTCAAGGATAAAAAGGTGCCCATGAATCTAAAGAAAAAGGCTTACGACAGCTGCATTCTACCTGTGCTTACGTATGGATTAGAGACTATGGCAATTACCCGAAAAACAGCAGAACAACTACGAGTAGCACAAAGAGCCATGGAAAGAATCATGTTGGGAGTCACCATTAGGGAAAAAATACGGAATACCCACATACGTCAAAAAACATAATTAATAGATGTCGTTAAAAGAGTGGCAAGTCTGAAGTGGCAATGGATAGGACATGTGGCAAGACAGGATCCAGACCGATGGCCCCAAAAAGTAATCCTATGGAGACCTAGGGGAACAACAAGAAGTGTGGGCGGACCAAAAAAGAGATGGGTCGATGACGTCAGGGCAGTGGCGGGAAGACAATGGATAAGATTGGCTAGAGATCGCGAAGCATGGAAAAACCTAGAAGAGGCCTATATCCAACATTGGATGGAACCAGGCTGAGAAAGAAGAAGAAGAAGATATTTTTTTTTAATAGATTGGATTTAGTTTTGATTTTTAGGACTTTTTATTTTTTTATCGTCTTATTTTTCTCTAAAAAATGGTACCTCTGTAAATCGAATTGACCATTTTAGAACAAAGCATTTTCTCAAAATATTAATATTAAAAAAGTGTATCCTCTAGTAAAGATGTTTCGGGGACAGTTTGTATATCAGTCAGTAAAATTTCCTTTATTTTATACTGAATTCGGAGAAAAATACATTCAATTTGAAATTTGAGACATTTTATGCCTAATTCATTTAGCCTGGCGAATTCGCCATAATTTCAAGATATATATTTTTCTTTGATATAACGAGTATTCAATAAAATTCTTTACTCGGTGGCCAATTTTGTATAATAAAATGCGCGTAGAGAGTGTAGTTAATTGTATTAGATAATAGATTTTAATTATAACTAACAAGTATATAAACTGTTTTTTTAGAAATACGAGTTTTTAATGTTAAAATACAAATAAAATTGGATGGGAAATTTAATTATTCAAATATAATATTATTATACTTAAAAGAAATAGAAAAATAATCTCTTTTCAAAGGAAAAATTCTTAAAATCTGTTTTAAAATAGTTGTAATATATTAAGTTTACTATATCGTCGAAAAAAAAAAGGCGTCAGAGCAGCTAGCTTGGAAATAAAAATTGCTGTCACTTTATGGGAAAATAAATCCATTTTAAGCCATGTTATTAAAAAACAGAAATGGGATAAATAAAACACACACTTTTTTAAAACATTTTAATAATAATATTCAATAAAAAATAGTAATAGTGATCTAAAAAGACGTTCAATAAAAATTATTCAACCGCATAGGGGTGTATATATAAAATTTAACAATTTGTAATAATTTTGCTTGTATTTGCTTTTGTGTGGCATGTCCATGTTGTACTTAGGGCAAAACCAAAATCACCGGGACACATACAAATCACTTCATTTATTAGTATTAAAAAAAGAAAAAATATGATCCACAAATACATATTATTGTATGCATCTATTTTATTATTGCAGATTATACAACAATGTATAAAGTACCTATTTAATTATATAATTTTTATATAAAAATGCTACACATTTTTATATTATATGTATAGTTTATTTTAAAATATCCAAATTGACTAGGGCTTTATTTAATTTTTACGATTTTAAAATCATTTAATTTTAGAAAATTTAATTTTCATTGAATTTTTCATTCATTCATATATCTTCTTTTGTACTACATATTTTAATAAATATTATGATCGATGGAAAAAAATGCGTCATAGTAACCTCTGAAATGATAATCAATAGTAACTTCTGTCAGACCGATCCCTATATTGGTAGGTATAAAAACATCTCTTCAAAATATTATTAACTTCTGACCAAGTTTTTATGAATTTTTTATAAATCACATGTAATAGCCCAACAGATTATCAATGATTTTCATTTCAAAGGCCACTATGGCACCGTTTTTTTCATTGTATGACTGTGCTTCTACAATTTTTATTGTTAAAAAAACCTCAATTTACAACAGACTTTGTAGGTGATGTTGTATGTGGCTAAAATTCAGCTAAATTTTGGACTATTTTCTAAAAATCGCAAAAAAAAACGGCGTCAGCGATGGCTATCAAATAAAAATCGCTGTCAAATTTTGGTCAAAGCCAACTGGACGTCATTTTTTTCGATCATACGGTGTTATTGCTGAGTATTTTATTTATATAACTTTATTTTTCAATAAGAATTTCAGTAATTTTTCAAATGACATTTAACAGAAACGTAAAATAATAAATTATTGTATCAGAAAATATATTTTTTTCATAAATATACCGTTTTTATTTTTAAATTTCCCGCCACTAAATTCAGAGTCAAAATAGAGGAAATTGCAGTACTCTGTAATATACAGGGTGGTTCGAACTGTTTTCCGGAAACTTCGGCAGCATATTCTGCAGATAAAAATAAGTAAAAAAAGTTCGTATAAATGTATGTTCCAAAATGCTTAGTTTATAAAGTCAACATAATGACAGGTATTGATAAGTTCGATTCCAAATATCTCGAGAACCATTACTCGTAGCAATTTTTACTAAGAGACTATTTTTTTACGTAAAAAATGTCGTAAATGTATATTTTTTTTACTCGATAGTTTTATATAGGACGGACGAAAAGTTATTACTTTTCAAAACTGTTAAAACACATGTAGGTGGCGCCCCCTACAAATAGGAGTCATATTAACATCAAAATCAAATTTCTCATGTCAACAAACTTCCAGACACCAATTTTAATCCAAATATTGACGTTACCTCAGAAATTATTTGGAAAAAATCGAAATAAAAATGAAACTTCTACACCCTGTATCTCCGAAACTAAGCATTCTAGGATATACATTTATACGAAATTTTTTACTTATTTTTATCTGCAGAATATGCTGCCGAAGTTTCCGGAATACATTTCGGACCACCCTGTATTTCAACTTATTGCAAGATCATTTTTGAAACAAAACAAAATTTGTTTTAAAGAACATACATCATAAAAGTGGATCATATTTTTCATAAGGACACAAAACATAACCTAAAACCATCTTAAGGAGGTGCGGAACATAAAGCTTGGTACACAGATACGGTACTAAAAACAAAACTACGATTTTTTTTCGAAAAGACTCTATAGTCACCCTAGGACTAATTGCTCATTTCGAAATGGAAAATATCACCATCGTCCTTCTTGTAATCCATGGATTTCTCCCTGGATTCTTCCCTTAATCCTGAGCGGTCATTAGTCTGGATATCTCCCTCCTTCTTACTGGTTTCAACATCAGAGGCCTCGCTCTCGCTGTACCTCCGTTCTTGGGCACGTTTTTTATTGCGGGCTTTCCGTTGGTTTTTCTTTTTCTGACCCAGAATGCTGGAATTGGACCTGGAAAAAGAAATACGTACAATGTTGGCGTAAAAGTAAGAGGCAAAGATATTAGACCGAGAGCTGGCTACATAAAAAACCTTAACATGGCTAATTTTTTGTGTGAAGTATCCTTCTGTGTAGCCATTGTGAAATAGTCATGTCTGCCAATTGCCAAATAGCTTTTATTTATTATTAGGAAACGTGTAAAATTGTTGACACATTCCATTTCAGATGCTCAGAAACATATCTAATGATTTTATCTAGTTATCTTTTCGAAAAAAAGGTCTTAAAAACAAGCGGTTAGCGATCGTGATTTTACTTTACTTGACAGGGAAAGGCGTACCGGCAACGTCGCAATAGCACGCCGTCGCATTTCTCTCACTCCGACCATAGACAAACAGAAAAATTAAAAGACTGCCAGAAGACATACGACGCGCAGGCAAATGTACCTGTAGCGCATCGACGCAAGTGCCGAAATACGTCCATCTAGCTATCTGTGTTTCGACACTAGTCCGTTAGTCCTAGCATATTCAGAAAGAACACGCTAACCTCCAGCGTTGCCAATTTGTGGGGAATTCCCCAAATTTTGGGGAATCCAGAGCCGATTGGGAGTTTTGTGGGGATTTTAGCAATAGGGGGCGAAAATAAGGGGAGTTTCAACATTTTATTGCTGATTGAAAATGGCGTAAAATTTTTAGCTTTAAAAACGGAGCGAGACGATATATCTTTCCCAACTTAAAAATTATAATCTGCTTTTTACTTGTGCTTCCCTTTGCAAATGCTTCAGTTGAAAGAAAATTTAGTGACCTCAAATTATTTAATGACTACTAGGGAAGGGATTAAAAAACAAGGAGGTAATTTACAGTTTAATCTCTCTAACATATATATAATAAATATTGTATTTTTATTAAAATTATTTTTTTTTTGTTAAAATAATCATATGGGGAATTTTTGGTGAATCGGGACATTTTTCTCCCCAAATTGGCGAATTTAATTTAGATTTTTGGGTAGTTTAGAAAATTGACATTGGCAACGCCGCTAACCTCATTCTTTTGTTTGTTGTTTGTTCAAAAAGCGGCACGCGGCGTAGTACAAGGCTTGATCATTTTTTAAGAAATTTTTGATTGTTAATTTTATTTTTCTGCAAACTAAACAGTTGTTTTTTATTAAAAAATAGCAGACAAAGGTAAGAAAGGTAATGTCCATGCCTAAGTTTTTATTTCACTGGCTATTCTTTCTAGAAATTATACCATCCAGCCCTCCTATTTAATTATTAAATGAAAGTGTGAAAGAGATATCAAGGGCTATTCTGTTAAAATATCATCCGACCAGTCTAGGCCCTGTTGTGAACCAGAAGGTCTGCTAAGTTGGATGTTGGATATAGAATGGAAGGAATATCATGGCTGAGAACAAGGCATAATTGTATGTCCCTTGATGTCGGGGGGTAGGTTTGTTTCTAATAGGCAGTAAAACCAAAAATTCTACTATGAATCTTCATATTCTAGGCCTGTAAAGGTAAATAATTCCTGGAGCCATCTCGAGGTATAGTACTCAAGTCGGAGCGAATCAATTGATAGCACGATGAAAAGAAATAATAGCCATCATAAAACTGTAAATATGTATATAACTAGTAAAATGTAGCTATTTAACTGTAAGTACAATGTAGCTAGATATTTAGTAGAATAGGGGTATTATAAATTAATACAAAATAGAGTGCCCTTAACCAAAAATAGTGAAATAAATGGAGATAGTCAAATTTTATATTAGCGTGTAAGACTTTGAATAAAAAGGTGTAAAAGGATTATAAATGCTGTATTTATATCCTTTAGTATCATGATAATATAAAATTTGAGTAGGTATCTCCATTTATTTCACTGTTTTTGGTTAAGGGCACTCTTAGTTTTAATTGCCTTAAAAATAATAAGTAGAATAATAATTTAAATCTCCCGCTCTTTCATAGTTCGTTCCTGTAGCCAAGTAGAGGGCGCTAAAAGCGCAATCCCCCAACATTTTACCACGCGATTCACCACTCTCTAAACTATTAACTTTCTCTATGACTCCGGCTTAATAAGATCCCTATGCGATTTACTTCCACACATGTAAATACCGACCCAAGAGTAACAGTTGCCAGCACGGTATTATGGTATGGTTAATAAAAAAATAAAAATCGTTACATAACGATATAACATTATTTATAAACAAATATTTCGTATTTACATAACTTCAAACATAACATTTTAAAAACAATATTAACAAAAACTAAAACAGATAATTAGGAATTTAAATGCCGATAATGCTATGTTTATATGAAGGACATAACATAGATAAAAATAGCAGTCAGAGTTAACGTCCCAGTAACATGTATTTGTGAGATCAATTTAAGCTCGTTACTGCACTGTTGTTATTATATTTTAACATAAAGACAGCAGTGTTGTTAGTTTATGCAAATGCTTATAATATTATTCATTATTGTTTTGAGGAAGTTAAACAAGTAGATTATGATTACAAACAATAATAAAATTAAAAGGATTCTTTTGAAAAATAAATAAAACAAACATTATTGATTATATGGGATATACAAAAATTCTGATAAGGTATCTAAAATATTCATTGCGTCATTTTGGTATAACATGGAAAAATTTGCTTTATCACCAACATGTGTCGTTATTACTAATATTTCATTATAGTATTGTTTATAACATTTATTGCTAAATAAAAATCAAAAACACCTTGTATGTTTCCATACTTATCAGTATGTTAAAATTTGCCATGGAAAAATCAGTAATTAGTACCTAATTTCCAGCTTTAAATACCTACCAAATAATTTGCTAAAAATTCGCACTTTTTCGAACATACAGAGTGTCTCAAAGGCTCCATGATTAAAAATGAGTGTTTTTAACACAGCCATGGCACTCTAGATTGAAATTTAATTATGTCAAAAGTTGACATATGATATGTCATTCTATTCAGTGTGTCATTTTCAATTGAATAAAGTAGAAAAATATCGAGGGTGCCATTTAAAAATCAAAAGTTGTAGTCATTTCTGGTGAAACAGGAAGTGACCGAAAACAATTGAATACGTCAATCAATCCTAATTTATGTCATATAAGTAAAAAAAGTAAAAAAATTATAGGAGTGAGCCACTTTTGAGAAACACCCGGTATGTTAGACCTTGAACCTAGCCAATTTAATAGCTATTTCTTATAGTATTTTTAATTTGTTACAAAATAATTTATTACAATTTTTTTAAATACATATTAACAGTTTCATAAATCTAAATAATAATGCAAAAATCTAAAATAATTATTAAATCAGTAATAAGATTTTTTTTGGATATACAGGGTGTTTCAAAACAAATGCGAAAAACTTCAGGGGATGATTCCTTCTTTAAAATAAAGGGTAGTTTGCTTAATAAACGTTGGGTCAAAAGTCAACCATTAGGGAGATATCGCGGTACAAAGATGGCGGAAAAATAATGTTTTTATTTTTTATCTTGAAAACGAAAAGAGATAGACTAATAAAATTTTATGGAAGCATTACTGTTATGAAAACACACTTTCTGGTAATTTTTTCACTTTTTTAAAATGAGTGGAAGGGGTTGAAATAAACTACCCCTATCATTCTTGTTAACGAAATTTAAAGAAAAATATTATCAAACACACGCAGAAAAATTAATTTGGATAGTTCAGTTTGTTTAGAAATTTTTTTATCTCTTGTGTTTTTTTGATAAAACTCACCGATTTGAAATTAAAAAATAAAATGTAAAGCATTGCATGTCAGGACAAAAAACATTTTTAGATTAAGAATCTAGTGATAATAACGATAATAATAATCATCTAGATAATAATGTATTGCAGTAGAGTAATATCAGATAAAATAATATTAGGAACATCCTAAAAAGTAACAGCGGCCGACTTTTTTTTCCTAAAACCGACGATTTTTTCCTAAAAAAATTACAGCAGCCCACTAGATTCTTTATCAGAAAATGTTTTTTGTCCTGACATGTAATGCTTTACATTTTATTTTTTAATTTCAAATCGGTGAGTTTTGTCAAAAAAATACAAGAGATAAAAAAATTTCTAAACAAACTGAACTATCCAAATTAATTTTTCTGCGTGTGTTTGATAATATTTTTCTTTAAATTTCGTTAACAAGAATGATAGGGGTAGTTTATTTCAACCCCTTCCACTCATTTTAAAAAAGTGAAAAAATTACCAGAAAGTGTGTTTTCATAACAGTAATGCTTCCATAAAATTTTATTAGTCTATCTCTTTTCGTTTTCAAGATAAAAAATAAAAACATTATTTTTCCGCCATCTTTGTACCGCAATATCTCCCTAATGGTTGACTTTTGACCCAACGTTTATGAAACAAACTACCCTTTATTTTGAACAAGGAATCACCCCCCGAAGTTTTTCGCATTTATTTTGAAACACCCTGTATACATATAAAAAAGTCCTATCCTTACCTAAACAATTGCTTCATTATGACATCATTAAACCTGACAGTTTTCTTCAAACTACACGACATGTGTTCCTCATCTTCTTCCTTGACATCTTCCGGAACACAATCAATACTGCCATGATGACAGGTTTCATAAGAAGAACTTACAAAATCATCCAGACTTGACTCTGATACACTTCTGCCGAATTTAGACCTGTTATGTGAGATCCTCTTCAAAATTCCTTTACTTTTTCTCGGTGAAAAACTACTCGCACTCAGCTCATCACCACTAGACTCGTAGGACATTGCCATAATGTCAATAGCCCTACTCTGAACCTTTTTATTTGTTTCTTCTGTGACAGAGTTGCGATTTTCGTGAACAGGAGAAGTGTTAGCTGAAGAATCAGACTGGCTCTTTACCTCATCTTCAGTTTCTTCCAAAACCTTATTAATTATAGCAGGTTCCTCAATGTACTTTTCCTTCAAATCATCTTGATTCAACCCACAAAAATAACTCTTAAACTCTACCTCACTAGCCAGTAAAGGAACTTGCAAAATAACGTTATTATCCCATGTTTCAATAGATACATCTTCTTCTATAAACTTATGTTGATAGAATTTCACATAAAATGCATAACAAGTAGGATAAAAACTAGGACTAATACTAGTAAACTTAACTTTGATTAGAGACTCTTCTCTAGATAGTCTTTTCTCGACAGTCTTATCATCAACATTTTTAACATTGAATGTAAAAGCTACAACATTATCAAATACATTGCAGGTATACTCGGGGAGGTTATACAAATCACTAGCATCAAGAAAATCATCACTCACTTTAGTCCTGTCTTCCCCTGAACCATTTTTCACTACTTCATCACAAGGTTTATCACTATTTTCAATCACAATTTCAATTTCTTCCTCCGATTCAGGAGTTCCTGGACAGTTAGGATCACTCTCAACACCACTATCATACCTATTTAACTCATAACTGTTTTTCCTCCTTACTGGTAAAGTAACCATGAGCTTCTTCAAATCCTTATCGAATTTAGCAGTACCACCAGACTCGTTCACGTGATATGGAAGGGTTAAATTTAGTTTGTACTTGGCAGGTTTCTCACTTACTACTTGTACTGTTTTCTCGGTTACGTCTAAGTTCATATCACCTGAGGATTTGAGGAGGGGCAAATCTATTTCGATGATCAGCTCCTTAGGAATGGCCACATTGAGTTTAGCATCTCTATTTTCAGTAAAATCCTGCATGTCTACATGACTTCTGTGTTTAATTAGATACTTTGGGGTGGTGTATGTTGAGAATTCTGAATTACTGTTTCTCCTGGGCTTAGATTTCCTTGGACTGGGGGTGTGTACGTTTTTTGAACGCTGTTCATCAATTTCTGAATAGATCCTATCAAACATTTCCTGTTCTTCGGGTGTTTTTTCAGAAGGTTTTATTTTTGAAGCCTTCCGGAGTATGGTGGCTCTTTTCACGCCTTTGTAGGTCATTTTAGGAAATTTTAAATTCTTCTTGTCTAATTCTACATTGAAATTTTTCTCCACAGTCTCCAAGGCTGTGTTATTAAGTACCGAACGAAATGCAGTGCTTTTAGAAGCTAGGTGTAAAGTATCGGGGTGAAAAAGTACATCATACACTTGACATCTTACTCCTTTGTTGTCTAGGTCTTCGTGAGGAGGTGCTAGTGAATGAGGAAGGGACCACTGAAGCCCTCGGGCTCCGTCTTGAAAGGTAGGGCTCGAAGAAGGTTTGTCTATGTTGTCGTTGGAACAAACGTTTATAAAACCTTTTTGAGTACCGTTAATACTGGTTTTTATCACATAACCGGGTGTGGGATGTAAAAAAGTCACTTCCTGGCCTCGTTCCCTCTCGATTTCCTTCACTTCATCCTCGTAAATCTGTCTATTTTTCGGGTCTTGGATTTCTTCCACGTAGTCGGCCAGCAACTTCTTGAACTCGTCGTTTTTCAGAGCTTCTCCGATACGGTTCACTTCGTCGCGGGACAAATTCAGTTCTTTCAGTCGATCGAACGAGTTTGCCATTACAAAATCTCGCGTAATAAATGCGTAAAATGATTTAATTTAATGCGGATGTATGTATACGACCTCACGTATAAAAATAAACACTGCGTGCCAGACGAAAATATTCTAAATTTCACGTGGACAAATCAGCCGGTCGGATTTCTAACAGCTGTCAAAATCAGCCGGCTTTTCGAAGAGATAGCCGCGGCGGGAGATTCAAAACGCCGCAAAATCTTAAATCTTCCAATTTGAACGGAAAATAACTTAAAACTGCGTGAATATTGTGTAATATTTGCAAACGGCGCAATAAATATTGATTTAACAACGTGCGTGTTTAAATATAGTCGAGATTGTCTGGAAAGTTTTGTTAAATCGATTTAAAAAAGAACATCGGAGTGTGCGTGGGTGGATTTTTCGGTTGTTGGCATGGAATACAGGAAATGTTTTTTTTTCGAGAGTTAAAAGGGAATGACGAGCAAACAAAGCAAAATATAAACGTAAACTGGGTCATTTTTTATTGAATGAACAATATTATCTAAAAGATTAGAGAAATATATAATTATTCATTTTTGTTATTGTTTTTAAATGAAACATATTGTTTTATATGTAACTGGATGGTTTTTGATAATATTGAGTAGTATTAATTATTGGAACAATGTATTATTGTGAAGTATGGTGATAAGAAAACGATATACTATATTTTAAAAATTAAAAAAAATTATGCGTGTACTATGTGCTGCTATTAAATCTAAGAATTTGAAGGATATGTTTGAAAAAGTGTTTGAAATATGGAAAATGTAATAAATTAAGTGTCGTCTCGCTAGCTCGTGTGTCACGGCCTTGAATTTCTACTCTCAGCGCGAGTAAAGAAGAGTCACTTCAAAAAGGACATCGACAGGGTTCTGTAACAGAGTGCGTCGAACATTTATGTCATATAATTATTAAATATTTCGTCTATTTATGTATTTTTGTTATAAGACTAAAAAAATCAAGTGACTTTCATAATAATTTACTGTTGAAAGAATCATCGGTCAAGATACCTGATGTGTAAACACTTTTAAAACCCCATGATCGAGAAAAAAACGGCGTCCAGTTGGCTGGGTAGGTAATGACTATTTTGATTACATTCCGCATATGATTTTACATTAAAATGACAGCGATCTTCATTTCATAGCCATGGCTGACGTTTTTTTATCATACGGTACACCTACAAAAAATAATGATCAATGTTTAATTATTATTCTTCGAAAAATAGTAATATACAGGGTGTCCCAATAGAAAAACCAGAAAAAAAGTTATTAAGACTCATTTTAATAAAAAAAATGTGAGTCTTGGTTTCAGAGCATTTTTTTGTACTTTAATATGTTTTTCTAAAAAAATTATTGAATTTTTTATTTATTAATGTATTTATCTGGAACTATCAACACAAATTTCATAAAAACCTACCCAGATATGCAATTATTATAGGGTGTTTTATTTAAATAATATTTAACAAGCAACTTATAATATATTTAATTATATAGCTACTTGCATGATGAAGTGTAAAGCATCGAAGAATGTCAACTCATTAAATCTATTATAGTGCATAGTCTACCTATTAGTCGGCTGAAATTTCTAGAGAAGTATTCTCATTGCGTAACAGCAATCTCATAAAGCTGATTAAAAAAGGAAACTTATAACGAATCCAATACGAAAAGTAGCACTAGCCATACATACACAACTGTCATTTCCTTATAAAGATCTGCAGAAACATACATAAAAGCAGGTAAGTGGCTAGCTATACCGGATGGTTCATTTTAAACTGGCTATAAGATGGTCTTATCTATTTTTACTCAACGTAAAAAGCTCAATTTTGGCATACAGGTTGATTCTAGGGTGTAGAGCAGTAGTTCCCAAACTTATTTTTCTCGTGGACCACTTTCAAAATTTTACTGGTTTCGGTGGACCCCCTGCTGCTACATTTCTACCACATTCTTAAAGTCCTTAAATAGAAATAAAATTGTATGTCACTTCACAGGTTCTGTCCCTATATTCCGATATGTAAAATAAAAACGAAAAATGGTACATTTATATCACTTTATTTATTAAAAGAATAGAATTACAAGAAAAAAAATATTAAGGTAATATAGGTTCAGGTCATAATTTTAATTAATGGAAGGATGTATCTGATGGAGTGTCAGCAAACGATCAATGTTTGGCTTTATTTTTGTGAGCAATAACCGCATAAAATCCCCCGCTCTGTGATGTTTAATTTGCTCTTTTTTTTGTTAAGAGGTTTGTAACGGCACTAAAACTCCTTTCGACAAGGTATGACGAGGGAAAAGCTATTAAAAATTTCCTTGCGATTTCCCACAGTCCAGGATATTTTTCGGGTATTTCTGCTTGCAGCCAAAATGTTGGGTAGCCTTTTCTAAATTTCACCTTCAGCTCCTCATTAGTGCTTAGCTCGAGCAGCTCCTCTTGTAATACAACATTGGCCACTTCCGTTTCATCAAATGGATTTATGATCCATGGTGGTATATCCATCGTCAGTATATCTTCAAACCTGGTTTTGAAGTCATCATGCAGAGCACTTAAATGTTGACTGTAGGTATGGATATCCTCATCAATACATTCTACCTGCGACAAGTTTGGAAATTGAGAGAATTCGCGCCGACTAATGTTTTGCTTCATAAATTTCAATTTCCCAAGAAAAGCCGAAATTATCCCCTTTGTTTTTATTAAATTCAGGCTGTCCCCTTGTAACTGCAAGTTAATATCATTAAATTTTTTAAACAAATCTGTCAAATACGCAATGTCTGCTTTGAATTTGATCAAGTTTTCTTTTAAATCTGGATCTCTACTTTCTAAGAACTCTAATATGGAATCGAAAACAGAGTAAAATCTCGTTAAGCATGCACCTTTCGACAACCAGCGTACTTCAGTATGTAAGAGCAGTCGTTGGAAGTCTTCATCATTTTCGTCGCACAATTGAGCAAATAAACGCGTATTCAATGCATTGCTTCTGATTTTGTTGACAGCTTTTATTACAAAATGAAGAGATTGGTTCAACCTGTCACTTAAATGTTTTGCCACAAGATGTTGTCGGTGGATTACGCAATGAATAGCTGTAAGTCCTGGTATAATTCTTTTGAGATGACTTATAAACCCACGATATCGCCCGACCATTGCAGGAGCTCCGTCTGTTGCCACTGAAATAATGTTTGTAAATGGGATCGATTTTTCCGTAAAAAAATTACTCAGGACATTAAATATTGATTCGCCTTTAGTGTCAGTCTCCAAAGTTCTGGCAAATAGCAATTCTTCGTGAATTTCTTCCTCAACAATAAATCGGACATATGCCAATAGTAATGCTTCATTACTGGGTAACGTTGACTCGTCCAGTTGTATAGAAAAATGAGTTTTTTGCAGATGATTGCACAAAAAGCTTTCGATATCAGAGCTCATTTCATCAATGCGTCTTTGTACAGTATTGTTACTTAATGGAATTCTTTTTAGTACGTCAAATGGAGATTTGTGCAAAACAGTTTTTAAAACCTCTTCAACAGCGGGTAAAATTAATTGTTCTCCGATAGTGTGCGGTTTTCCAGATTTTGCTATAAGTAATGAGATATTGTAAGATGCCCGCAAGCCATCATCGTTACTTTGAGATGTTGAAGCGAACATACTGTGCATGGTGGGTCTCTTTCCATATTTTTCTTTCAATGTTTGAAAATATTTTAAATCTTTACCTATTTTATCAGTATGACACCTTTTTAGATGATCTTCGAGCTTTGATGGTTTCATAGAGTCATTGCTCAAAACTTTGTTGCATAATAGGCACATGGGCAATTGTTTGTCTGCCTCTGATGGAACAAAACCATATTTCAAATAATCGATACTATATTGTCGACATTTTTTCTTTGCTGTAGCCATGTTTCGTGTCAGTTACCTTACCTGTAAAAAAAAAATGTTTTAGTAACCAAGTTTTTTCTGAATATAGGTATCACTACCGCAGCCTTTGTCAGCACGCGGAAATAGAATTACGGCTTGTAAAGAGGACCAACTAATAAACCGCTGAGACAAATACAGACGTTTTCAACAAAACGGTATCAATTTTAAAGTACATAATTTACCACTAATTTTTTAATGAGTATAAATAAAATTGGTGTACTCAGTATCGAATACTGATCCGTATTTGTGTAGGAAAAATAAAGTCGAAATCCCAAAATTGTCCATAAAAACGATAACTAACATTTTATTAAATCAATGAGTTCACACGCGCTCCGTGTATTTGCGTATTTTTGTCTGGTGGCTTCATTGTTAAAACGTGTGACAAACTGTCACCGAGAGTCCAAGCCCGCCCTTTTCCCGTCGCCCGCGCACCGCTCGCTCTTTCGAAAGGAATAGTTTTGATAAAATAGTTACTCAAAAACAATTTAAAATGATTATGAAATTACTGTTTTATAAAATTAGTAGTTATTTGCAAGAAAAATTACAAAATTAATTGCTCTGCAATATTGCTTATTCGGCCTTTTAGAGAGGCAGTGTTTCTCTCGTGAAAAACAATTGAATAAAACGTGCTGTGTTTGTCTTCAAATCGAAGAGGGACAATTAAAATATCTGTAAGTTACTAAGTTACCTATCTATACAGGCCGTTGGGATCAAACTGACTGGTACACGTAAACAAAATACTAAGTACTATAACAAAAAAAGGTGGGTTACTTATTTTTTCTCCGGCACTAGCAAACCTACAGATATAAATTTTCTCACAACTTTTTCCAAATTCCGCCTTTTTTCGAAATTCCGGAAACAAATGAATGCGTTTGCCTTTTGCATCAAGTATTTATAGTGGTGATCAAGTTCGCGTCTGAACAAGCATTAAGCATTGTCGGGCGGATAGCGCTTTGCAAGTCTGTACACGAAATTGTACGTAATATATCGAATACGCAAGTTTGGACAAGTAACAGTCGCTTGCCTTATTAAAATATTATCTGCTTAGATAGGGTACTTAAAACAATGTAGGTAGGCCTTATAAAAACTATGCTTACATTTTTGCTCTTTACTATCAAAAGCAGATAAATTTTCGTGGACCCTCATTAACATCTTATGGACCCCATTTTTGTTCACGCCTACCGTAGACCCTTCAAAGTCTCCCGTGGACCCCAGGGGTCCACCTGGACTTTTTCACTGGGAATCACTGGTGTAGAGGGTTCGATAAGAAGGGATTTTTCGAAATTCCAGTTCCAAAGAGGGTTGAAACCACCCCTCAAATATTACAATATTTTTTATTTAAAAACGGTCAAGTTTCCAAAAACTCTTAAACACGTATAGTTTATTTTGAGATTTTTTTTCATATTTTAAGATTTTTAAAAAAAGTGTATACAAGGGTGTTTCTGAAAAATCTGGTCATTGATTAATCACGATCCTGTTTAAAGTGCTTGACGTAAAAAGCTCATTTTTAGAAAACGGATTGACTTTAGGGTGTAGAGAGGTTCGATAAGAAGGTTTTCTGAAACTCAGGGATCCCAAGAGGGTGAAACCACCTAAAATATTAGAATATTTTTATTTAAAACCGTTGAGTTTTTCGGAAAACTCTTAAACACGTATATTTTATTTTGTTGTTTTACATATTTTAAGATTTTTTAAAAATTTATACAGGGTGTTTCATAAAATATGACCATTGAGTATTCACGATTCTGCTTAAACTGCTTGACGTTTAAATCTGATTTTTGGCAAATGGATTGACTGTGGAGTGTAGTAGAGGTTCGATAAGGAGGGGTTTCTAGATAGTTTTTTCTAATGCTGACATAAATGTGAGAAAATTTTATCCAGTTTGTATGTTAATGGAAATTCTTGCTTTGCTTTATCCTCACCATTACAAATGATTAATTCGACGCGAATGAAGTCGCTGGTACACACTAGTTATATATAATTTAATTAGTTAAAATAGTCAAATATTACCAAGTTATATAATAATATCGCCATATTGTTTTTTCTCATGCTGACATAAATGTGAGAAAATTTTATCCAGTTTGTATGTTAATGGAAATTCTTGCTTTTGCTTTATCATCACCATTACAAATGAATTAATTCGACATGAACGAAGTCGCGTACACGCATAGTAAAGCTATATAACACACCGGGAAAATCTAGGGATATCATTTTATTTAAAGTTAAAATAAATGTTTGAATAAACAACCACATATTTGTAGGCCGATTCTTTCTACTTCGATTGAAAACAAGTAGTCACACTAGTTATTTCTAAATTACATTAAGTACATTTTTTTGTCAAATGTATATAAAAAGCACCTAGCATCAATTGTTCGAATTTAACCTGTTCTGGGCTATGTTTTATGATAACTGGCCAGAATTCATTCAAATAACTCTGTTTAGTATTAAACGACATTATAGACGTAGACATCTTAACAGAGACGAAATGCTAAAAAGCCATGGGTATGCATGAAGCCGGAATGCGCCAAATCGACGTAGCTACAGCATTAAATACAACGCAAGTGTAATATCGCGATTAAGTGCACGCTACCGTGAGAGTGGTGATGTGGCCGAAAGGCACACTGAGGCGACATCGCATTACTACCCCTCAACAAGATCATTTTTTACAATTAAATGCTCGACGCCGACCGACTCTTACAGCACCAGAGCTTAGTTTAATTCTCCAGAGCACATAATGTAACCGTTGGTCCTGATACTGTTCGCAGTAATAGATTAAGAGAGGTCAACTTCAGAAGCAGACGCCCTGGAGAGCTCAACCCTTAACGAGAGGAAATCAGGGGGGAATTTACGGATATTTGTGGGGTCAAGATCATGTTCAGTGGTCGAATGAACAATGGGCCAATGTTCTCTTCACGGATGGAGTCACGCTTTGAATTCATCCAGTTCGAGAAGGCTTAGGGTATGGAGAGAACCGGGAAATCTTATTCCGGTTGGATCATGTTCAGGAAGTGCACCCTTATCAAGGTGGAAAAGTTATGGTCTGTGGAGAGTCAGTTAGGCCGAAAACCCGATCTCGTTTTTTTTCTTGAAGGTTTCTAACAGAATCATATATCGTGATTTAATTCTTTGAGCCTGTCGTGTTACCATATGCCAATGATTTAGGGAGAAACTTCATTTCTCATGCATGACAATGCACGGCCTCATACAGCCAGAGTGGTAAGTGGGAGTTTATCATGCTCATCAAATTAAACACCTTACCCTGGCCGGCACAATCTCCTGACCTCAACCCCATCGAGCACATGTATGGGACGCGGTCCAAGAAGAATTTGAGGAGAATAGGCATGCCTCGTGAAACTCGTAGGGATCTGGTTCGGGCCGTGAATGCAGCGTAGCAGGCTGTACCTCAAGAAGAGATCGACAACCTGATCAGGAGCATGGAGAGACGATGTAGGGCTGTAATGAACGAGTAGAGAGGCCATAACCTTTATTAAGTAAAAATGGTTTTATCTTTTTTTAATTTGCAGTTTAGAATAAAAAAAAAATGTGTGTGTATTTTTTTGAGTTCAATAAAAATCAAGGTAAATTTGAAAAATTCGGTAAATTTCGCATTTTTATTTCCAATACGTCCTGTAAACTATTTGTTTATTTTAATTTTATTATATCAGAAATGCAAATAATAAAATTACTGACGATGGCTGGATAAAATTGTAATATCCCTAGACTTTTCCGCTGTGTGTATATTTCTTTAAGATATTTGTGTGCCTCAAAGAAAAAAACTAGAAACCATCAATCAAATCAACAAAGTGATGAATCCACGTGCGTACCACCCGGTACATATTGTGAGGGAGCTAATACAACAACTAAGAACGAAATTAAAAGTACCTTTCACCTTTTGGTGGACCGGCTTCAGTATACAGATGTTTGACCCAGTAAAAAGACGTACCACCAACTCGCGCTGCATTTTTTTCTGCAAATCTCTCTCATATTCCTGCGGTACCACTTTATTTAAATAAAAATAAAAAATGATTAGAAGAAGACGACTTAAAACACAACTATACCTAATTATAATTTTTGCAATTGTTAGTGGAGGAATTTTGTACAGTAACATCAAATTAAATCGTGAAACATATAACAGTGATGTGATTAATTTTAATCTTAATAATTTACCTAAAAAAGCTTTGCTAAGTGTGAGAAATACGCCCAATTCTAGTAGTACTACTGAAGTTTACTACGCACCATCGAGTAGTACCAAGAAAAAGTACGTTACAAAATCGATGAACGAGTTGGGAAAAATGGACGAAATTAACAAGTACTTTTTGTTTCTAAATTGGATGACTGGAAGCGGTGCGGAGATGTTGGTGTTTTTGCTGGAAAAAATTCAGGGGATGAATAGTTTCAAGCATGTGAGATTAAAGGGCAAGCAGATTTTGAGCAGTCATCAGCAGGTAAAGAAATTTAAATAATTATCAACTACTACTCGTATATTAATTCTAAAAAATCTAATCTTCCCGACAAATCTCGAAAATTCAGTATTCATTAACCTTTTCTACGTAAATACCTACCTCTTACTTTCTTAAGTGACCAAAATTAATTGGGGTATTAAAATACCCCACTAGAGTAGCGGGGTATTTTTTACATAATTAATATGACATCCAAATTATTTGTTTTTTCATGTTTTACATCAAAAATTAATTGGGGTATTAAAATACCCCAATACTATAGTGAGGGGTAGTTTTATACCCCAATTAATTTTTGACGAGCCTGCTTTGGCCTTATTTACTAAGCCATTGTTGATGGATTTTACATCATACATTCAGTGCACTTTGGTTCTTTCTATGATTTCATAATTCATTATTTCTGGGACAGAAATAACACCTTCCTTTGCCATTTTTGGACCTTTTTTGGACATGTAATATTTCCAGATAAGGTACTTTAATTAATCTTGTTGGTTCCTCGGCATCAAAAAGAAGTATTTCTTAAATTTTAAAAAATATTTGTTCTGTTTATTTTACAATATAACTTGAACAGAGGAAATTTAAAATTTTTCGAAAACAACCCAACAGAAAATTTACCTGATGAAGGGTAAAAGACCTGAAACAGGTTGTGATTCCGTTTGATCGAAAAAAAAACGGCGTCAGCGATGGCTATGAAATAATGAAGATTGCGGTCATTTTATATGTAAATTTATATGGGAAATGTCATTGATCGTCATTTCCCAGCCAACTGGACGCCGTTTTTTTTCGATCATACGGTAGTACCAGTGTTAATTGACCCAAAATGAAAAACATCAAGAAACTCAAGTTTCCCAATAAAAGTAAACAATTTGTAAAATGGTAATAAAAAGAACAAAAATATTAGAATTTGAAAAAAGAAGTCTAGGATGCTATTATTATGTCTTAAATAAAATCGTTTATATTGCAGTACCGGTTCACATACAGGGTGTCCCACTTAAGATGGATACAAGCCATTATCTTTGGTTGTTTGTTGAGCGATTTGTTTCATTTTTGGCAGGAGGCTGTATGGCTATAAGACGTACATTTTGCCCAGGGTAAGAAATGCGGTACCTCATAGACGTACATTTTAATGAGGTTTGATATTTTTCGAGTCAAGAGTAAACTACCCTTAGGACAGTATTTATTTCAAATCTGATAAATTATATTGAGTCCTCCTTACCTAAGATACTTAAGTTCTAATTTTGATAAATATTGATACAGGGTGCGTCATTAAAATAAGATATATTTATTTTTATTATTTTTTTTAAGTACTTACGACGCCACTGGATAAACAAAAGGTTTATTATCAATAACCAATTATAACAAATTATCAATTAGTAATCGATTTAAGTTTTCAGATAGCTTCCATAATAATTAAGATACGATACAAAAAAAAAATAAATATTTTCAATTTATTTTGTTTACTTTTAAAAATTGTTTTTTAAGTTTGCTAATACAAATGAATAAAATGAGTTTACAAAATAATTTAAAACCCCAGTTTTCAATGGAATCTGAAATATGATTTTTATTCGTTTTATTGAGGAATATTTTAAAAAATCCAAATAGTTATTTAAAACAATCACAAATAACCTTGAAAAATACGCTCTAAACAAAGATTTATAAAACTATAACGAACTAAAAGTCAACAAGAATCAGATTTATCCAATTGGATATAATTGGTTATTGATAATAAACCAGTTGTTTACCAGTGGCGTCGTAAGTACTTAAAAAAATAATAATAAAAATAAAAATGTGTTATTTTAATGACACACCCTGTATCAATATTTATCAAAATTAGAATTTAAGTATCTTTGGTAAGGAGGATTCAGTATAATTTATCAAATTTGAAATAAATACTGTCCTAAGGGTAGTTTACTCTTAATTCGAAAAATATCAAACCCCATTAAAACGTACGTCTATGAGGTATCGCATTTCTTACCCGGGGCAAAATGAACGTCTTATAGCCATACAGCCTCCTGCCAAAAATGAAAAAGATCGCTCAAAAAACAACCAAGATATTGGCTTGTATCGATTTTAAGTGGGACACCCTGTATAAAACATGGCTCATTAATAATCAGTATAATCACAGATAGTTTGCCATATATATTCATACACAAAGAATTCTTAGCATGCGAAGGTCAGATGAGTCTTCAGCTATAATATGTGGTCATCACAAGCATGTATATTTTCTACTTATTTATGTAATTCAGGTACATAATATAAAATAGAAACGATACCTAGGTAGATATATAGAAAATTTTGTAACACAAAATAATAATTTTCCACTGCAATAGGTACGATTTTCACTCCTTATAACAGACATTTAGAACAAGTAATATACCGGGTATTCTACAAGTATCCCTGTTTCAATAAAGTAAAAAAGATAGGATCTTTAGTTAAGGGAATTAAGGGAATTTAGGATCTGTAAGTTAAATGTTAAAAATTCAAAATAAATAAAAACATACAGGGTCGCTGATATGTATGGGAACGGTCGATTATTAGATAAAATATACAAGGCACTGCAAAAAGTAGTAGAAGAAACCGTGAACACATTGAAATTAATTAAATCGAATTGTTTAATTGTCATTTTCAATAGTCAATAACTCGGAAACGGTTGGCTTGAAGTACTGTTGTGTGTATCTCAATTTTTGCTTAGAATTGAAGGAAGAATTGAAATATACAGGAGGTTTCATTAAAAAAAAACTTTCATGTGCCACGACTTTATAACCGACCCTGTATTCTTAAATTTATTACTCGCTAATACATTTAAAACCCCTATAAGTTTTAAATTTAACTTTTTGCGGTACCTCGTATATTTTACCTGTTAATCGAACGTTCCCATACATTTCAGCGACCCTGTATATTTAATATAACAACTAAGTACCGTATGATTGAAAGAAAAAACTGCGTCAAAGACGACTAGGGAAAGACAATCATATTATGACAAAAATATATAAATATGATAAAACAAAAAATAATATCACAAGTAGAATAAGAATCAAACTTATGCATTAATCAAATTAATAATTACAAACATAAGGAAAATTAATTATTTTATTAGAAATTATAATAGACTCATCATTAGATTTTTAATATTTGAAACAACCTATAAATTTAAGTAATAAAATGCCAATATATTATATTTTTATTTTTATCAATATAGTTCATTATCACTTATTTTATGTTAACACCTAATTAACAAATTAAACAAATACAGTTTTGTAAATTGTTTATAGTGTCCATGTAAACATTAGGCAGAATCGATAATTGTCAGATATCTAATTTTTAAAATAAATAATAAGTAACTGGTAATAATTTGGAACTATATGCATATACAGTGTATACCTAGAGGAACTAGCATTAGAACTTTTTTAGGGAACTACAATATCTAAATTGGATTTTTTTTGGTACAGAATTTCTTTTAACACCTGGTGTTAAAAAAATGGAAGTGGAAATTTAAATGCAGAATATTATTTGGAACTACTCGAAAATCATATTTAAGCTGCTTTACATGATGCCGCTAGGGAAAAATCAGGAAGTTTGGTACCCAAATGGATGGCTGCCCGGCACATAGTACCCTGGCTGTTCGGGAATATTTAGACAATAGTATTAACGGAAACGTTATTGGCCTAAATCATACAGTAAATTGGCCAGCAAAGTCTCCTGATATTTCGCCAAATGATTTCTTTCTCTGGGGCCATTTAAAAAACAGGATATACAAGGATAAAAAATACCCAAATCTAGACGAGTTAAAAAATGCTATTTCTGCCGAATGCAATAGAATTTCAGTTTACCAACTAGCGAATGTAAGAAGAGAATTTTATGATCGCCTGGGTTATTGTCTAGCAGTCGATGGTGGAATATTTGAACATCTTCTTAAATCCTAAAGTTCTAACAATTTAATAGTACCTAAATTAATAAGTTATTGAATATTGTAATAATACTATAATTAACCTTGTAACTGATTATTTTATTTTACTTTAATTCATATTAATTTGTATTTATAAATACATCTTTAAGATTAGAGAAAAATATTGAGATTAGATTAGATTGATTAGAGAAAAATATTATATATCATAGATTTAGATTTAGCTAAAACCAGGCAGCCTAACATTTTATTCTCGAAATTCTCTTCAAATTTCAACACCCTGTAGTTCAAAAGATACGCCTTGAACTTCTCATCATAAAATAATTAAGGAATCGCTTGCCTTAACACAAAACACCTAGTATATTGGTTCTATTTAATAAAAGTTAAAGTATAGTACCATAGGATCGAAAAAAAACGGCGTCTTTACTTGGCCCGTACTCTTCTTTAAAATGTCTATGTAATTTTTTAGTAAATGACATCTAGAGATTGACCTCGCCAAAATTATCATCGATTGTCATTCCCCAGCCTACTTTGACGCTGTTTTTTTTTCGATCGGTCTTAATTTAATAAACAGATTTAAATCAATATTTATTATTTATTGTTTGATACTGAAATAGGGTGAGACAAAACCAAATTTCAATGCCTAAACTTACTAAAAAAAGTAGGTTAATAAGGCATCGAAAGATTAACAATGGAAATTATCAAAACACACCCAAGACGACTGTTTTGAAATTTTATAATTTGGCCTTCCAATAGTGCACTATTTGAATATCAAATCTATTGTTTTTTTTTGTTGTGCTACTCAATAATAGACAATAACACTGATGAATGACCAACAGAAATCATATTCTTCAAATGAAATATATTTTTTGGAATATCTCAATCAAATCAGAAATAAAAGAAAAATTGCTTTTTACAATGACCCCCTTTCTGAAAAGAAAATTTAATGTCATAAAACATTTTTAGAGCGAATTATTGCTGGTTTAGGCACAAATGTCAAATACATTCAAAAGTAATTTGAACAATATACACTAAAGTCTGTCTCACGAGTCAAGGAAGATTTTGACAAACAACATCCAAAAAATGCAGAAATACAATTTACCTATAAATTAAAACGACAGATTGACATCTGTAACTGACGTGTATCCTCTGGTTGGACAAACTTTATTAGTTATTGCTTTTAAATTTTATAAAACTCTAAAACTCCTGTACTGGTTGCTATTATCACTGGATATGGTAGCCTACCGTGCGATAATGTATACGTATAACATCTATTTTAGTTTAAATATATCTATAATTCCTAGATTTGAAACTTTCACAAAAAAATAAGCAATATTTTTTTAATCATAAAATTAATCTATAATTGTTATTATATCTTGTTCATATAATTAGAACTTTAGAACGTTTTTTAGACAATATTAGTAATTAAATATTAGGTATCCTTTAATTGCTAATATTATCTAATATTTAATTAAATTATTATACATAATATTATACGAAATATTAGTCTAATTTACATAAAACTCTCGTCAAAACATCGTGGGAATACAGAGCCGCGTTTTTTGTTTCTATTAGTGAAAGTTGATTTTTTAGATTTTGAAACGCACGATATATATACAGGATGTTCCACTTTTAGTGGAACAATTATCATAACTTATTAAATTAAAAGTGTACTACACTTTTTAATTAATATAATTTTTTATATAATATATGTTCATGAATATATTATTGGCATTAGAGCTTCTTTAGTGCCATCCCATACGGCACATCAAATCACAATTACGATGTGTTTACATTATTAGATGTAGACACAGGGTGACACAATTCCCCCGATGTAAATATGCTACGTTTACACATTGTAGTTCAACACGTATGCACAAGGGTTAAACGTCCGCCTCACAATGTAGCCACAGTATAGCATTTACGTATACACAAAGTAAGGGATACACAGTGCTTGTGTATTACGTTTAAACTCTGTTTACACATTGCAGTTGTGACTACCGCGTAAGCGCCGTATGTATTTTGCTTCGTATATACATCTTGTGCTAGATAAAACTACTACTTATGAAGGAATTTAGGAAATAATACAAGTTTTGATGCCTCACTTTTTGTACTTTTTAAGAATTATTTATTCAATGATACCAATTATATCTTTTTAGAACGAAAATTAGGAAGGCAATACTTTGTATTTTCCAAAAGTATCTCGATCGTAAGTTCAACAGAAGTACCTAGCCTTAAAATTTTTCCATTTTTGTTTTGTATTAAATGTACCATTTTTCTTCCATAAAATGGATTTAAGTGGTTAAAAAATAAAATTCTTATTATATATTTCTTATTCTTATTATATATTTTCGAAAATAACACAATAATAATAATTATTTACACTGCAGAAACCAGAAGTAAGAAAACACTGTAAAAGAACAGAATTTGTATCAAAATGTATTAAAAATATAAGTACCTAGTATAACAACATACTAAAATGGTAAACACTGGTATATCGCCACGATTTGGTGGGCCTCGTTTAGTCATTTTTTCTCCTCTTTTCCCTCCAAGCAGTTGGTTTGTTAGCATACTCATTCATCGAGCACTCTGTTGGACTTTGTTGTATTTTATTTCGAGATTAACAATCTCACCCTTAAATTTTATATGAAACTGATTATTGAATATTAAACATATCTGTATATTGATCCATCAATAACTTACCGAATATCAGTGTAAGAAGTTCTTTGAAGTGTTTAAATATTGGTCTTGCATTACAGGGTGTCAAAAAACATGTGCCATCTCTCATGGGGAGATTCCTCATGTAAAACTAATATTTATTTTTCATACCAACATAGGTCCCATTCTGCTTTGTTTCGTAGCTACAGGGTGTTAAGTCTTAATATTTTTTCGATTTATTATAATTTTCTACCAAGTACTTTAAGCGTTTCAAATGAAATTTTGAGTGTAAAAGTATTAAAATACACTTACTACTATAAGTGAATATTAAGATTTTAACACCCAGTAGCTACGAAACAAAGCAGAATCGGATCTATGTTGATATGAAGAATAAATCTTATTTTTACGTGAGGAATCTCCCCATGAGAGATGGCATATGTTTTTTCAAACACCCTGTATATATTTGAGACGATACAGGTTGTTAACTCGACAGTTACTTATAGGGGAAAATAATGGCAACACTGCTTATTCGGAACGCATGCATTATTGATTTTTATCTATTTGTCTATTGACAAGCGGGCCGAGGTTGCCATATTTCAACCATAAAGCTCTTGCCGCGAGTAATGAACAAATTAACAACCTGTATACCTACCGTAATACACAGCTCAGGATCTCTAATACCAGAAATCAATAGAAGAATTAACTGATTTTTACTGAAACTATAGTTAATCTCATGTAAAATTCTTCGTAAAATTAACGAATCACCCTGTATATCTGTCGAGGATTTAAATTTCGTAAAAGTTATTGTATCAAATGGCAATATCGTGTTCTTTTTGCAGGAAACGCTGATCGATGACATGAACGAGATAAGAAGGAGCATGGCGGTACCGCTGAGCTTCGACAGGAACGTCTACTTCGTCAATTTCACTTTCTTCGAAAGGCAGTCGCCGACTTACCTTGGCTTGGTTAGACATCCCATAGCCAAAGTTGTATCGCAGTAAGTATACAGGATGTCTCAATACCCTTTTTTCCCAATGTAATTTGTTTGAAAACTCTAAGTATAGCAATTTATAATACTTTTTAGTACTTACAAATATGAACTTCAGAAATAACGTGACTAGAATTTGCGTCAACCAATGGCGGACACAAATCTATTTTTCCAAGACTCCTTGATTAAAAATTAGTGTTTTTAACAGAGTCATGGCACTCTAGATTGAAATTAAAAATACAATTTGTTTTTGAGCGCATATGTCAAAAGTTGACATATGATATGTCATTCGATTCAGAGTGTCATTTTTTATTGAATAAAGTAAAAAATACCGAGGATGTCATTTAAAAATCAAAAGTTGTAGTCATTTCTGGTGAAACAGGAAGTGACCAAAAACAATTGAATACGTCAGTCAATCCTAATTTATGTCATATACTAACATACCAAATCTCATTTTTTTATCTGAAAAAATAAAAAAGTTATAGGGGTGAGCCACTTTTGAGACACACCCGGTATAGTAAATTAACTGCAACAATTTCATATTTAGGAGCATCTGGAGAAACAACACCGACATAGCTGAATGCTTACTCAAAAATCAAAATAACTGCACTTCAAAAATCGACTCAAAGAACTTCACAATACCCTGGTTCTGTGGATTCGACCCCAGATGTATGTAAGTTATATATGTTTTCTTCTGTTCCTCTGAATAGTTTATAATAATTATTTTTTGTTATTTTAGGATTATTAATAGCGATTGGGCATTGAAACAAGCCAAAGAAAACGTTAATAGATTTTACCCGGTTGTAGGAGTTTTGGAACAATTTGACAACACTCTGAAAGTCTTGGAACATAAATTACCTCAGTTTTTCAAAGGAGCTAATAACATTTTCAATGCTACATTAATTGGTAAGGGACATACTGTTTAACTGATTAAAAACTACGTCACAGTAGTAGGCATATATAGTCTATAAAATGAATAACTTTGAATTTTGACCGTTATTTTTTACCAACATGGCAAATATAAAATCCCTCTATCAAAAAAGTTACTGATATTCTTTAAATTGAGTACCTGAACGAATCAGATAGGTAACTCTTTTTACTTTCGTGAAATAGAAAATGAAAATAATAAACCAAGTGACAGTTCTTCCACTTCTTGCAAAAATCAACAATGAAATGTCATAATTATCAAAAGTAATCATCAGCTTTTTGACATTTCGAAATATCAGACCAATGCCGTCTCTAATAGAATAGCCTCGGGCGAGATTTATGACGTCACGCTAGTTAGATACTACGGATTAATAAATTTAATTAAGTAATTTTTTGGATTATATTCGACACTATTTTTTTCATATGACACAACACTGATGAAGACTATAACGTTAGCCGAAACGTTTTGTTTTAAACAAAAAAAAAATAATCCCAAATGAAAACTTAATTAGCATTTTCCCCGAACCTAAATCCCAAGAAAATCAAACATTTTAGAATAATTTTACATATAAAATGACGATCTTTATTTCGTAGCCATCGCTGACTCCTTTTTTTTCTATGATATTGTATTATTTGCAAATATAATTTTTCGAACGTTGATACTTGCAAAATATACATATAAATTTTGTGAATGCAAATAATAATGCATCACTATTAGTAGGTATGTATGTTTTTTGTTAAATTAGATCGATTTTCAAACCCCAAAATTTAAAATATATTTTACATTTTACCCATTATCTTATGTACCTATTCATTATTTGTATATTGTAAAAGATTTGCTGCATTTGTATGGTTCATAGTTTATTTGCCAAAATATTTATTACTATAAAGAGGTACATATATTGTATTTATTAACTGTATATTATATATATTTCATGTAAACTATATCATTTTTAAAATACAAACCAAAAATACGAGGAATAATTATGTTTTCCATGTATTCTACAACATATTTATTAATCTAACTAGCGTTACGTCATAAATCTCGCTCCGAGGCTGTTCTATTAGAGACGGCATTGGGTCCGCATGGCTGCAAGTTGCTAACCTAATAAAATTAACACTAGAAAAACCCGCGGGAACTGTCAAATTCAAAGTTATTCGTTTCACAGACTATACCTACTAGCCCTGGTTATTTTATTTCTGTGGTCTGTACTTTAATGCATACGACAAAGATAAATATATACGACCAGTTGACAAAGAAAGAGACAAAATAAAAAGCGGCATACAGTGTAAAGAAATAAAATAATAAACGAAGATAACATATATCTAAGCTATTCAATAATGCTTAATAATGCCTGAATAAAGTGTCAAAACGAATGACAATGTTAGGAAATAAATAAATAAATGCGGCAACTTGACATTCTTTACAGCAGAGCTACCACCTGAATCCCCAGCGCGAAATTTAAATTCCAGTTAGTCAGCCCGGCGCCGAATATGTCCACGGTTGGCAACAATGAATTTAAGTAAATAATTTAAAAATCGCGCCTTTGATGACGTAACTAAAAGTTTAATTGGTATCAAATATATATTTTTTGTTTCAGATATTTTCAAGAATAAAAAAGAACCAGAGATTTCAAAAAGTATGGAGAACACTTTAAGAGAGCCATTGAAAAATGAACTGGAATTTTATATATGGATTAAAAAAAGATTAGAGAACCAAATTATGGATATAGAGACATGAAAAGAAATTCTGGAAGATTTTTGAAGAATAAAGACTGATTAGTGTAAACTTTTTTACCGTTGTTCCTCGTAATATGTAATTAATTTTAAAATTGTACAGAATACTAGTTAAGAGAAACATTATACATATGCTTTCAGTTCCTAGTCCAATTCATAAGATACATACAAAAAACTAGCTACACTTTTACAGGGAAACACCCTTTTCTACAGGAGATAGACGAAAACTAATATCGGTGTCTGGAGCTCAATTTTTATCAAAAACATGATGGTGAAAACCGCACGTCGATATCTGTTAGCGTTTATGAGTACGGGGTGTTTTTCAAAAATGTGCATTTTTAACAAATCGCTGTAATTTTTTTGCCATAGAAAATTTTGTATTTTTATGAAAACATTGCCAAAGCACCTTTTTACGTAGAACGTAATGGTTTAAGTATATTTTTTTTAAAATTAATAATCCTTAGAGTTATCAACAAAAAAATTTATTTTTTATAGGGGACACCCTGTATATTTTTAATTTATTGAAAATAATTTAAAATTACCTTTCTAAAAATATAGCACACTTGATATTTTGCTCGATTCCTCTTCGAGATATAGAGTTTATAAAAATTCACCCACTTTAAATAAGTAGGCTTTGAACGGCGCCAGCTGTACCTAATGCAAAAAAATTCTAGCTGTGAGCAGCAATTAAAACGAAAATAATATTTTCAATGAGAGATGCAGAATTTTATAACAATTTAAACTATATTTAACAACATCAACACATTTAACTATTATTTAATAACAATAAAAATAAATAGCAAACTAACAAGTGAAATTTTCCTACAGGTGTTCGACATATCGACCGTCTTCTGTTATGGACAGATGGAACCGTTTTTGAACATTTCTCGCGGAATTCATTAACTCAGTAGAGGGGAAAGATACCCTCGCATAACCGCTAATTACTTCTAATTCTTGTCTAGATTATACAGGGGTAATTTAAAAATAGGAACCTTTATTCTTCTGTAAAGATATCCATAGGATTAGATCCATAAGCACTAAGTCCGGCGCACAGAGGGGCAAGGATATACAAATGTTGGAATTTACTAAAAAAAACAAATCAGTCTAATTCATTTCTTTTTATGATTTTTATATAGTATTGGCAACTGCGCATTTAAATCATTAAACTGCATGACCGTTAAGGTCGTTCATCCCTGCTGCAAGCTCAGTTGAAATCAGTGTTATCTGAAAAGTAGCATAAATTGATTTTTCTTAATTTTATGTTATTGTTTGAACTAGTGTGTTTTCGTTTAAAACTGCTGGGCCTAAATCATACTTTTATGATGGATCCTTCTACCTCAGGTATGTACTAGGATTTAAAATAGAACATACGTATAAAATACATATTAATGTTTATAGATATAAAGTTTAAGCCTACATAGTTAATAATTCTAATTTAACTAAAGATATTTCATAAAAAGCTAACCATTTAGTTGGGTTCCGAGATAGTCCGAGTTATATCATTTTTAAATTTTTAATTTGTGGACAATGTAGAACAAGACCGCAAGTTTATTTTTTGCCCCTTTTTGCCACCTGTTTTTTAATAACGGTTTTTCATTTAAGAGGTTATTTTTCAGTTCTCGCCCTCAAGCGTTACACAATTTATGGGCGGCACCTATGAGGTCAAAAATGGTTTTGATTTCAAAACACAGGGTGTTGTTTTTCAACTATAATTTTAGTTTTATTTTTGTTGCACACCTACTACTTTTTTAAACATATGTACCTATACAGAGTGTGTAAAAAGGCCCGGAACAGTCAATTATTTCAAAATGGTGCACAATATAAAAAAAACTTCCTGGATAAAGTTGTAGGTCTTAAAAAAATCTATTAAACTAAAATACTTGTAAATATACAGGGTGGCTAAAAAAATTAGTTCAAAAAATATTTTTTTTAATGGAACCCTATTTATAATATTACACTTTTGGAATTTTTCGAAAAGTTTCGAAATAAGCTTTGTTTTTAGTAGTATGGCTCTATAATCAATTGCTTTTGGGATATAGAAGTCACTGTAAATGTCCGAAATGCGGTAAATAGTAGGTTTTACCGCATTTCGGACATTTACACTAACATAGACACTTGAAAAGTGGTATTTTGGTATATGTTGACTACTTTAAATGCTTATAAAATCTAAACGGTGCAACAAGAGCAAAAGGATTTTTGCATTCTTATCTTTAGTTATTCTTGTCGCTTAATGAACATATTGAAGAATCCTTTAAAATTTTAACAAGCATTATATTTTTTATTTCAGGTACGATGTCAAACACTTTTTTTATAAGTCGACAAGAACTGTTTGCCATCATGAAGAATTCAGGACACAGTAATTTTGAAGAACAGTTTACTTTTTTGACAGAGAATATGAAAGGAAGGACAGGTTGCTCAGAAGATAATTTAAAGGATTTACTTAAGAAACTTTCTTATTTTAAATCGGACCTGAAATCTCGATGGACAAGTGCCAGAAGAACAGAAGATCGTTTTTTAAAAGCAAATCGCAGTTGGTTGGAGAGTGCTATTTCATTTCCTCGTTACGAATCTCATTCGGTGGAACAAAATCGGGGAGGGCGCCCAAAAAAAAGTTTCGAGGAAAGTGGTGACAGGTCAAAAAGAAAAAAGACCGAGCAGTTACGAAGCATTGCAACTGTTTCAGAGCTAAGTTATGCTGCTCAAATTAGCCTTAGGGCCTCAGGAAAAACTGATGCTTCAAAAGTGGTGCATGAGGTAACTGCGACAAGCCCAACACGCGCAAGCAAGTACAGAAAAGCATATAAGGAATTATTAAAAGACCGTGGGCCTAGGTTGATGACAGGTGAAGATGCCTTAGCAGTCTTAGTGGAAGCCAAATTGTCTAGGCATCAATACAATGTAATACGAATGAGCGACCCTGAGAAATTCCCCTCCTACAAAAACGTACAGGAAGCCAAAAAACTATGCTATCCAAATGCAGATGCCATTAAAATATCTGAAACCTCTGCAGAAGTTAAGCTGCAGGCACTACTGGATCACACAGTTCAACGTCTTCTTATTGTGCAGGAAAGTGTCATAGATTCATTAAGTGAAGAAGAATTAAACCAGTTAAGTTTATTTACAAAATGGGGCTTTGACGGCAGCTCTGGGCATAGTTCCTACAAGCAAGCTTTCCATGGATCCGAAGCAAGTGATGCTGCTATTTTTATTACATCCATTGTACCAATTCGTCTAGTATGCAAATCAAAAGTGATATGGCAGAATCCTCGTCCCTCTTCTCCGAGGTATTGTCGGCCTCTAAAAATACAGTTTATAAAAGAGTCTGTCGAAGTATCAATTACTCAAAAAAATGAAGTTGATGACGAAATAAGAAAATTGCATAGTAGTGTTTTGATATTTAATCAAAGACAGGTAAAAGTGATGCACTCTTTAATATTTGCAATGGTGGACGGAAAGGTTTGCAATGCTCTTAGTGAAACCACGTCAACGCAAAAGTGCTACATTTGTGGGGCAACTTCAAGAGATTTTAATCGTATTGACGAAATGATAACAAAAACTGTAAAAGTTGAAAACTTGCAGTTTGGGTTATCAGTGCTTCATGGGTGGATACGATTTTTTGAATGTCTACTGCATGTAGCATACAAACTTCCAATTCAAAAATGGCAGGCTAGGGGACCAGGTGATAAGGATATAGTGAATAAAACCAAACTTGAAATACAAAAAATGTTTAAAGAAAGGACTGGATTAATTGTAGACAAACCCAAGCCAGGTTTCGGCAATTCCAATGATGGGAATACGGCCAGGCGATTTTTCGCGGATCCTGAACTTTCATCTGAAATAACAAAAATTGATATAGACCTCATTAAAAAAATGCATATAATATTAATAGTAGTATCATCTGGTCATGAAATAAATGTGGAAAAATTTAGACTATTTGCTCTAAGTACTGCTAGACATTTTGTAGAAAAATATCCCTGGTACCCCATGCCCCCCACTCTTCATAAATTTTTAATTCATGGACCTGAAATAATTTCAGCGGCTTTGCTACCAATTGGTCAATTGACAGAAGAAGCGCAAGAAGCGCGCAATAAAGACTTCAAAATGTACCGAGAACATTTTTCAAGGAAATGTAGTCGTGAAAAATCAAATCAAGATATTTTCAACCTATTTTTGATAAGTTCAGACCCGGTTATAACAAGCAAAAGACGTCTACCGAAAAAAAAAATTCAAAATCTACCCCAAGAAGCTATACAATTGTTAATAGCTCCAAATGACGCATGTAGTGTTGGAAGTGATTACGAGGAAGATCCGTCATCAGAATCCGAAAACGAAAATTTTTAATTTTATAATTTTTTTTATCGACTTATTAAAAACACAAAAAACAACAACATTTATAAAAACTTCTTTTTTTTTAGTTTTTTTAAACAGTTTTTAGTGGACTAATTATTATATTGCCTTTGCTATTAGTTTATTCCACATTTATTAAACTCGTGCCCCACTGTGCGGCGGCCGCGACAGCCAACGAGTGGAATCTTGGTTAGCGAAATTAACTGCAAAAATGTACTGATAACTTCAGCGTTCTCGGGCGGTGCCTCCTCTTGCTGGAAAAATATGTTTTCGAGTTCCATTAGCGGCAGATCATCAATAAGGGGTCCAAAGCCTACTAGTTAAAAGTGACGAACTTTTAAAATTCTGTATTTCGAAGATGATTATAACAAAATATCAAGTGTGCTATATTTTTGAAAAGGTACTTTTAAGTTCTTTTCATTTAATCAAAAATATACAAGGCGTCACAAATAAAATCAATTATTCTGTTGATAACTCTTAAATTATTAATTTTAAAAAAATTATACTTAAACTATTAAATTTTACGTAAAAAGGTGCTTTGGAAGTGTTTTCATAAAAATAGAAAATTTTGTGTAGCAAAAAAGTTACAGCGATTTATTAAAAATGCACATTTTTGAAAAACACCCCGTAACTCCGAAACGGTAATAGCACAGAATATCTAGCTACGCAACAGAAAAATACTCGAAATGAAAGAGCTAAAATTGCACAAATAAAATACTAGATGGCGCGACAATATCATAATCAGAATATATTTGGAAATTTTCAACTTTCGGTTTTGGATCGACGTAGATCGACGGCACGTCGACGGCCTTGAAGGTCGGCTAAAAATGCACAGTTGCCAGATTCAAACAGACTAATTGGCATCCCATTCTTTTTCTGGTGTATAATAATTTCTTTCTATTCTTCGTTTCTTGTCAGATACACTTATATTAATTATTCGTTTGGTTTTTAAAATAGTTTTAATTTTATGTATATTATTAGAAAACATATGCTCTCAAAATACATTTTTAATATACACTACTTTATTATGTTAACTAAGAAAATAACTTTAACTACCTTTAAAATTAATAATATACAGGGCGATTGATAGTGATATTTATTAATGCTGAAACGTTAGTAATGAAATATACGTTTAATAATAATGGAAACGATTTATTAAAATGCAGTACAAAAAATGTTAATTGACTAAAAAATACTATAATAACAATTTTTTTCTGTTTGCCACGTTATTTATATAGACCTAGGTAGATTTTAAAAAGTGACACAGGTACAATTAATAATATATTACTTAAGCATAAAAGTTGCTGTCACCGACATCGTACAATAAATTAAAATTCATAAAATAAATTAAAATTATTAATTAAACAAATCTTTATAAAGAAACGCAAGTATATCAAATTTGGGCCCAATCGAACGCCAGGAAATGGTATCGTAATATGGTACTACATTATGGTACCCCTTGATATGCTTCATGCTTCCATAATATTGCAATGTCATCAAAAATACGCAAGTATAATCAAATATAAGCCCAATCGAACGTCAGGAAGTGGTCGTAATATGGTACTATATTAAGGTACCACTTTATATATGCATCATAGTAGATGCATTATAGTACCATCATATTACAATGTCACCGAAGATACTTACTATACCAAGTTAAGCCCAATCGAACGCCAGCAAATGGTATCGTATATGGTACTATTATGGTACCTCTTGATATGCTTCATGGTACCATAATATTGCAATGTCATCAAAAATATGCAAGTATATATCAAATATGAGCCCAAATGAACGTCAGGAAGTGGTATCATAATATGGTACTATAGAAGGTACCAATTTATTTGCTCCATGGTGCCATCATATTACGATGTTACCGTAATTACGTAGTATACAAAGTTTAAGCTCAATCAAACGCCAGGAAATGGTATCGTAATATGGTACTACATTATGGTACACCTTGATATGCTTCATGGTACCATAATATTGTAATGTCATCAAAAATACGCAAGTATAATCAAATATGAGCCCAATCGAACGTCAGGGAGTGGTATCGTAATATGGTACTATATTAAGGTACCACTTTATATGCATCATAGTACCATCATATTACAATGTCATCGAAGATACTTACTATACCAAGTATAAGTCCAATCGCACGCCAGGAAATGGTATCGTATATGGTACCTCTATCGTATATGGTACCTCTATGTACTATTATGGTACCTCTTGATACGCTTCATGGTACCATAATATTACAATATCTCTGAAGATACGTAATATACCAAGTTTAAGCCCAATCGAACGCCATGTATCGTAATAAGGTACAATATTACGGTATCACTTGATATGCTTCATGGTACCATAATATTGCAATGTCATGAAAAATATGCAAGTATGTATCAATACCGTATGATACCGAAAAATGGCGTCCAGTTAGCTGGGGAAAAGACGATCGATGACATTTCCCATATAAATTTACACATAAAATGACAGCGATTTTCATTTCATTGCAGCCATTGCTAACGCCGTTTTTTCCCGATCATACGGTATGAACACAATAGAACGTCAGGAAGTGGTGTCATAATAGTAGAATAATACTTATTATATTGTCGCCAAATTACAATCAAAATCAGGATTCAGTTAGAATCAAACGTCATGAAGTGATTTTAATTCAGCTCGTCAGATTTAACTCGAACTAACATGGCAAGTTAAATACTTAAACGTTTGAAAAAAGAGCTCTAATGTATTTTAATATGTTTAAATGATGTAGCAAATTTGAAGCTAGGCTTTATCAGGAAATAGTACAATATAAATTACACAATGGCAACACTGCATAAAATTCTTTTTTAAATTACGTTTGTAGAAAACTGTTTTCTTTTAAATTTATCGCTCTCTGTTAAGTGTAGTAGTGAAACTACCACATCAAAATATTTGATTTGGAGACAGGCTTTTAAAGCCTGTCTCCTTTTGAGACCTACGATTTTATACATGTAACGAGGCTTCTGTTGCGTAGCTAGATATTCTGTGGTAATAGATATCGATGTGCGGTTTTCATGATCATGTTTTTGGTAAAATATGAGCTCCAGACACCGATATTAGTTTTCGTCTATCTGCTATAGAAAAGGACGTTTCCCTTTAAAACCGTCGAATTTGACCCACCCTGTAGATAATGTTAAAAAAAGGAAGAAAAACTTCCATCAACCAGAGTACTACGCTTTATTATAAACATTATATACTGTACCATAATTAATTTGCGACTTATGTATGTACCTATAAACAAGACAGAATATTAGAAAAAAGCGTACAAAGTAACAGGGATAAAAAATAAATTAACAATTCATGCTGGCGTAGAAAAAGATCATGTTGACGTAGAGATAAACCATGATGACCATAGTTACGTTCAACGTTAATCATTTCTTCTTGGCGTCCTTCAACCCAGCGCCGGCGTTGAATTTGAAGAAGATGATGTCGCCGTCTTCCACCGTGTAGTTACGACCTTAAAAATATTAAAAAAAATTATACAGGGTGTTTCAAAAAACATGTGCCATCTCTCGTAGGGAGATTCCTCACGTAAAAATAAGATTTATTTTTCATATCAACATAGGTCCGACAATGCCGTCTCTAATAGAACAGCCTTGGGGCGAGATTTATGACGTCACGCTAGTTAGATACTACGGATTAATAAATATGTTGTAGAATACATGGAAAACATAATTATGCCTCAGATTTTTGGTTTGTATTTTAAAAATGATATAGTTTACATGAAATATACATAATATACAGTTAATAACTACAACATATATACCTATTTATAGTAATAAATACTTTGGCAAATAAACTATGAACCATACAAATGCAGCAAATGTTTTACGATGTACAAATAGTGTATAGGTACATAACATAATGGGTAAAATGTAAATATATTTTAAATTTTGGGGTTTGAAAATCGATCTAATTTAACAAAAAACATTCAATATCTAATAATAGTGATGTATTATTATTTGCATTCACAAAATTTATATGTATATCTTGCAAGTATCAATCTTCGAAAAATTATATTTACAAATAATACAATATTATCTAAAAAAGGCGTCAGCGATGGCTATGAAATGAAGATCGCTGGCATTTTATATGTAAAATTATTCTAAAATTTTTGATTTTCTTGGGATTTTTAGGTTCGGGAAAAACGCTGATTTAAGTTTTCATTTGGGTTTTCATTATTTTTATTTGGTTTAAAAAAACGTTTCGGCTAACTATAGCCTTCATCAGTGTTGTGTCATATGAGAAAAATAGTGTCGAATATAATCCAAAAAATTACATATACAATATAATTCACACCTCATAATATTTACTGCAATTAATAAACTAATATAAACTAATCAAAACATGACCACATATTTTTTAAAATTATTATTCTTAACACTAAAATTATCTACATTGACTATGGAGTACGCAGTACGCAGTAAACATTATGTGCGTGGTATGAATATTTTATATGTAATTTTTTGGATTATATTCGACACTATTTTTTTCATATGACACAACACTGATGAAGGCTATAATGTTAGCCGAACCGTTTTTTTTTTAAACCAAATAAAAATAATGAAAAACCAAATGAAAACTTAATCAGCGTTTTTCCCGAACCTAAATCCCAAGAAAATCAAAAAATTTAGTATATTTAGAAACAAGATTCAAGAATATCAAATTTTCCAAGATTGTAAAATTCTAGTTAATTATTTTATGTGTACAGTTATTTAGGGAATGTCATCGATGTTCATTTCCAAGCCAACTAGACGCCGATTTTTTTCGATGATACGGTATAATTCTTACATAAAATGTAAATAACATTAGACCAATTAAAACAAAGAAATATGAATTTCTTAGTATTTTTAGTAACACCTTTATTCTTAAAACTTAATTTTGTATTATGCAAATATACCAATTTTATTGTTATTTTATTCATATTGTATTCAGCCATCACTTAAATATTTGATATTAATTTGGTATTATAAATAATACATACATTATATATTATCAAACAAAAACACATTCTTCTTTTAAACTGTATCAGTCTTGTCTTTACAAAAATCTTTTTTAAAATTTGAACTCAAAATAATAATCTTTTTCATGATCTTTAATACACATATTCTTTATTTTTCCCTAGATCATAATACCTACTTACGTGTTTATCTTACGTGTTTGAATCTATCGAAGCTGAACCAACAACACTTGGAGTGGAGATTCCACAATATGAATAAAATAAACATAATTGTCCAGTTTTCTTTAATACCATCCTGGGAGAATATTATTTTTAAATTTATTAAAGATATTTTCAATAGAATTGTCTTGATTTATAACTCGTACCCACTTTTCTTGCTCTTCCGGATACTTTAAGCTGCCTAGTATAACTATTCTTTCCATCAGGAACACAACAAAGATGAGGCATAGCACCATAAACACACTTAAGCTTTATTGATGAATTGTTAGAGTCTTAAAAAACACACACAAAAGTCACGATAAATAAAAAATTTATGGGCACTTTTAGGTTAAAGCACTTAACAAAACGTGTAATATTTCGTGTTTTTTCATGAGAAACAGAGTGACCATCATAGTGACCATATATCTGGTAGTACTTTATGTCACTTAAACACCAAAATAATTAGTTTTTTGCACTACAATAACAAATAATACCAAAAATCAACCGACAAAATATGAATACAGAATTTAACCCAATATCTAAGTATGTACAGCTGATGAAGTAAACAAAAGTTCGCCCGTAGGCTGATCTTTTATAGAGGGCATTGGGTCCGATTCTGCTTTGTTTCGTTGCTACAGGGTGTTAAAGTCTTAATAATCTTTCGATTTATTATAATTTTCTTCCAAGTACTTTGAGTGATTCGAATTAAATTTTGAGGGTAAAAGTTGCTATGAGTGCTACATATTTTAATACTAAAAAAGTCGATAAATTAACTCTAATGGAATATTTTTCAAAAAAAAACATGTGCGCCACTGACTTTTTTCTTTTGATATCAAAATTGTGTAGGCCGTTTAATGCCAATCTCTTGATATTTTGTCGAATTCGGCCTCCTTGATGAGGTAAACGAAAATTTATTAATCACAATTAATAAAATTAAAATAAGAATAAAATTAATAAATTATACATTTTTAATTGCAAAAAAACATAATTTTAAAAAGTTTTAACATCCTGTAACTCTAAAACTATGCATTTTCTTACCCATGTTTATAGGAACTTTTTTTCAAATTTTTTGATGAGGAATCAATGAGTACTTATTTAAAACTTTCGCAAGTTAATGATATTAACATTTTTAAAAGGTTGCTATTAGACTTGGATCAAGGCAAATTAATAAAATTGCGTTTATCTCATCAAGGAGGCCGAAATCGACAAAATATCAAGAGACAACTTTAATCGGCATTAAACTGCTTACACTATTTCGTTAACAAGAGAAAAAAAGTCAGTGGCGTACATGCTTTTTTTAGAAAAATATTCCAGTGATAACCCATATGCACGTTCCTGGTGAATATGTCGACACTAGGGAATGCAATCCCGCAAATGCTGGATCCCGCAAATGCGGGATCCCTCTGTGATTCCGCGGGATCAAATTTTCGGGATTTACCGTGCGGGATCTGCGGGATCGACACCAGGGGATTCCCCTTACGGCTTGGCCATTAAAAATAAGTGAAACAAAGAGGTTAGTTATTAGATTTCTTTCTGGCGGGCGTAAGTGAAGAAATGATTTAACTAGTATTTGTGGACAATTTCGTCAAATAAACTGCCAGACATAATTATCGGCACAAGCAAAATTTTAGGGTAAATTTAAAGTTGAATATCTCTTGAACTAAAAAAGATTTTGGGATGCGGTTTGGACCAGGTTTTAGATGCATCTATTGTGATTAAGATACTATGTGATTTTCGAAAATATATTTAGCGAATTCTCGTATACAGGGTGTTTTATACGAGTGTGAAAATTTGGTCCAGAATCTTTTCTACCGCAAATTTACAGTTTTTAAAAAATCGAAATTTTTACCAAGTACGACTAATCTGTATTGAAATTAGAAAAAACAATTTGATCGTTTTTTTATTTTTTTTTTGTTTTAAGGAAAATACGACGTTTTTACGAAAAATATGCATTTTTAGTCATACGATGGTCCTAAATGGTACAAAAAGCTTTTTACATTCTGCATATGCCAAAAAATTATTGATATAGAGTGTATCTAAAAGCAGATAACTAACACAAATTGAAAAAAAAAAACTTCAACATCAGAATAATTATTTTATTTATAAAATAAGTAGATAAATTATAATAAAATTTAAGTTTATTTAGTATTAAATATATTTTTTGAACACCCTGTATACATCGGTCCAAACTTCTGTTCAGCTAGTTTAAGATACACGCTATATCAGTATATTGTAGACCTATGCAAAATGTACAATGTATTTTGTACCATTTAGGACCAAATATATGACTATAAATGCATATTTTTCGAAAAAGCTCGTATCTTCCTTAAAACAAAAATTTAAAAAAAAAACACCAAATTGTTTTTTCTAATTTCAATACAGATTAGTCGCACATAGTTAAAATTGTTACATTTCAAAAATTGTAAATTTTCGGTAGAAAAAATTCTTAACCAAATTTGTACACTATTATAAAACACTCTGTATACGAGAATTCGCTAAATATATTTTCGAAAACCACATAGCATCTTAATCACAATAGATGCGTCTAAAACCTGGTCCAAACCGCATCCCAAAATCGGAGAGAGAAAAGAAGAGCATTTATTGTTTACAATCCCGCAATGTTGCGAATCCGCGGGATTGATTGCTTTAATCCCGCGGGTTTGCGGGATTGAGATTTTGGTGCGGGATTGCATTCCCTAGTCGACACTTTTTTAATTTTAAAATATGCCGTAGTTGTAGTAATTTTTACCCTCAAAAGTTCATTCGAAACGCTAAAAGTACATGGAAGAAAATTATAATAAATCGAAAATTTTTTAAAACTTTAACACTCTGTAGCTACGAAACAAACCAGAATCAGACCTATGTTGATATGAAACATAAATCTTATTTTTACGTGAGGAATCACCCCATGAGAGATGGCACATGTTTTTTAAAACACCGTATATTTTTTTACTAGTAATACAAGAGGTTGGCGCTCAAACAGGACTCATCGGATTAATTAAAAGGAGAGTGTAGAAAAAGTTGTATAGAATTACTGTCACGCAGTTGGAAGACACACATTTATTTTTTAAAGGTACAATCGCAAATTCAATTCCTTTTAAAATTATTCTCTCATATATGTAAAAAAATACAATATTGGTGTGAAATTTTTTGAAAAATAATAATAAAAAGTAAAATTCTAAACAAAGTATTCATAACTACCGTACTTGTCAAAATGACACCATTCCTAATTTATTGGCGCCATCTATTGGTTAAAATATGCAACTCTTACCTTGCTGTCGATATTTTCCAGCGGCCTTGCACGCCGCTTCAGAGCCCTCTTCCTTGAAATCAGCGAACTTCATCACCTCGGCCATGATGAAACCTTTCTCGAAGTCGGTATGTATTCTGCCCGCAGCTTGTGGCGCTTTAGTTCCTTTCTGTGAAAACAGATGGCGATAAATTACGTATAATTTTATAATAATACGTAATAAAACTAGAATAAGAACTGGTAAAAATACGGTTGAGGTGTTACAACAGCAAAATAAGTTACTAATTACCACAATACACCAAAAGTCTTTATTTTTAACATTGCACTGTTAAAATTAATTTTCTAGCCGATGTTTTTATACATTAGTATTTTTATCTAATGTATCGACGTATCGATATAGTCTGTAAAACGACTAAAGGAAGAATTCGACAGACGATGACAGAAAAAAAAGGCAGATGACAGTCATACCAATCCATATTTTTCAATAAAAAAAGTTTCTAATCTTTTTAAAATATAAATATGGATATGTTTATACATAATGTCCGTCAGGCGTCTTCTGTCGTTGTTTTTAAGCAGTTTTATTGGTTTATATCACGTATGATAGATCATACTCCAATATGATTCACAAAACATCCCTCTGTAGAACTTCGTCTGTCATGTTAAGTAATAAAAGTAAATAAAGCGCCTCTCGTGTTTGTTCGCATACTAAAAATTTCAATTAATGCCTGTAATATATTGTAAATATATTTTTTAAATTTACATTTTCTTTAATTGTAAAGTAACATATTACATTTAAATGGAATATATTACATATCAATTAGGTAGGTCAATTACAGGCTTGTTTTCGATAAAACATTTTTTAATTAAAACGAATTATAAAATTTCAATATATTATGTATATTTGTCGTAGGTTACATTGCAATAAAACTGTCACTTTTAGTTTTGCAATCCAAACCCAATATTTCTTTTTCACAAATAAAAAAAAATAACAATATCCGACGACACTAAAATCACTGAAACTTCCGCAGCTGACAACGAAAACTGAAAAATGTAACAGCAACTTTTGTTTTCAATCTGCATATCAAAATGACGCTGTACCATTATGTTTTTGTTTTTAAAATAATATAAAATAATTTAAACAATTCCAAGAATTTATTTCATTAAGTATTTAATTATTCAAGTTGCAGTGTTTTAAAACAGCTGGAACAGTTGGAACTGGAACTGGTATAGGATAGCACATAAACCTGTTCCAAGCCAGTTCCAAAACAAACCTGTTTCGAAAATAACAGATCCTGTTCCAAAGCGTCATCACTATAATGTAGTTTGAAAACAATGAAAATTGAATTAAAATTAAAATAAGTTAAGCGCGACCCCTTGTGTCAAAATTAGATGATTAAATTTTGGCAATTTTTACACTATTTGCTGACCGGTGGCGCCTCTAGTGTTTGTTCGCAAGGTTAGTCTTTTACTTCCGTTTATGACCGTTAAAGAAAAACTTCTAAAGGGGGATGTTTTGTGATATGATTGGAGTGACTGAAAGATGGACGACGCATCGACGCACATACCTATAAACTCGACTTAAGATTTTTGAAACTTGTCAAATTATTGTCAAATAACCAGCGTCCTGGAAAGTGGAAAATATTGCTTTTGTATTTGGGTTTGTGTCATTTTGAACCTAAAGGTAAAAATATAGAAAAAAAGATTTGTGGCAATATTTTTTCTTCTATAAAGTTCTAAAAGCGTTTAAAATAATAGAGACACAGACTATGCAGTCCTTTCTGCCGTTACAAAGGGTCCGGAGACGCCGTTTAGCATAATCTAAAAGTTATTCCGATATTCCGAACGCGATTCTGTTAAATAAAAGGGCACAAAGACCGTCGAATTGCCGAGAGAAGGCAAATAAATTACCCCGAGTCGTCTCTCTAAATCGTTCGCCGAGAAATTTGCATGAGAATGGCACGCCGATGCGCCACAGTCGGAAAAGTGGAGAGAGATTTGCCAATTTTCCGGCCCTGGTTAAAGAAAACTCGTCGCGGGGGGACCGAAAGTCAGAGTGAAGGTTAATTTTATATTTAAACTTCGTAAAGTAATTTGAATCTCACTGTAAAATGTCCCTTAAGTGCAGTTAAGGGGTTGAGTTTTGTTGATACAGAGCATTTTAATTATAAACCCAGTACAAAGGCGAAGACGTTCTAGTATCTAATTTTTACCTGAATTGTCCAAGCTTTGACTTCATCTGGTCCAGCTGTAAAGAAATACTCCAATTGAAGGGCCTTGTATCCTTGAACTATAATCTTATCCAGGGCACTAAAATTATTATTCAATTTCAAATAAGACAAAATCTACTATTTCTACCAAATTGTATCACAGACTTAACAATTTTTTATCGCTTATGTTAAGCAAAGATTTAGTATACATTTTTGGTATTCAGTAATATTATGTTTTAATATTTTATCAACATTTTAAAAAATTATATTTCAAAAAACGTAATCATCAGCAAAGTCTTATCGCTGATAATAAATAACTTAGAATTAAATCAAATTGCAATAAAGAAAAAATATAAAAAATAAAGAGATTAATAAGAAATTAATTAATAAAATAATAACATAAATAAGTAATATATAACAAAATAATATATAAAAAATAAAGAAAAATTAAAATAAACTAACTAAAAAAGTACAGAAAAGAGGAGATTAAGAAAAATATTAAAGAAAAAAGAATAAGAATTAATAAGAAACAGAATTATATAGAAGATAGTTTATGTAAAATTATAATTATTTTTATTTTGGTTTCTGTTAGGTACCATAGAATATACCTTATATAGCAGAAATATAGACGTAAAAATAACAAGAAAAAAAAAAGAAGATTAATGACCATAATTGTGGAATGTTTATTATAGTCCTCTTTTTTACCGGACCTAACCCAACTGACTGAGAAATCATCGCTTGCTCACTAAACCTGTAATTTAGAGGACATTGTTAGGGTTCCGCATGTAACGTGCCTCAAATAATGAACAAGACAATTTTCTAGACCAGTTCAAGTAGAACAAACCGGCAAGATTCGATACGTATGTATTAAAGAACACGAATATCAGTTAAAAGAAAAATTGCAGCCTCATACACAAAACGCAAACATTAAGAAATGTTTAGAAATGCTTTCCTTTGTGTTTCTAGTCACTTATATAAACATAAAATTCTTTATAAAATTTACTTTCATGCATTTATTACATACACACTATTGTGTATATTTGTTGTTAAATATTATTACCTCCATTGTCTACGACTGGATCTATATCTAGAATAAAAACTAGAGATATGCAAGTATTACCTTGTCGTGTTGTTGTCATCTAAATATTTCTTCCGCAACACTGGATCTTCAACAAATTCTTCCACCAATTTGTGTTCAAATGCTCCAGAAAATGGAATGATGAGAGCACCTGGATCGTTTTTGTCAACCCATTCCTTTATTTTGATCAACCTCGAAAAGAATATATACAGGGTCACACAACAATTGTTTCAATTATTCAGGGTTGTTCACCATATACGACACGGTATTGTAGCTAAACGACTAGATTTTTACAAATTGTAAGTTTTGGGTTCGTTGAAGGACTATTAGAGCTACAATTTAAAAATATTTTTACAAGATACAGAGTGTTCCAAATAAATAAAAAATATCAAAGTTGTATTTTTTTAAATGGAACACCCTATATATTATTACATTTTTAGGTTCTACGATTAAAATAAAGGTAAATTGATTGCTTTATTGCACTTAAACCCACTGGCAGACGTTGAACAATAAAGCACTGGAAATAAGCAATTTTAAGGTTTATTTCTCCGAGGGTATCCTTTAATACAAAAACAATTTACTGAAGTTTATTTCATTGATCCGTTATTGTGTTGCATTAATAAAAAATTTTTCCTATTTGATTCTTTGTCTATCCGATATTTTAAATGAAGAGTAAATACCAATAACTTGTTTAAGGAAATGGAACACCTGACCTTATTTTATGAGAATCAGATGCACAATTCGGTTTAGCGATCAAATTGTATACTCGTTTTCTCTTCATCGTCATAGAAAATGCGTTTTACCACGAATTTAGAACAAGATTTATCAATATACTTATAGGAATACTGACATCTTTAGATTATTTTTTTAAAGATGTACCAAATTTTATAAAGAGTACAGATACTAATATTGTCGATATAGTTATTGTTTATTTCATTATTAAAAATAAAAAAACTGTTTAAATATTTGTTAAAGTGGACCAATTAATATGATTCCAGTATTAAAACTACATTAATTGACTGTTTACGTTGATTAAATAATTGCTCCAAATACTAAAAACTGAATTCTTGTATGTGTATGTGACAGTGTGGTAAAAATGTAACACCTTAAAAATGATATTTAATTTTTTGACAATTGCTGATTTATTACAACCTCGAAGAGACGTTCATTTTACATAACTTATTATTATTTCATTTGATTTCTGATTCAAATCCACATTTATTTAGAATAATTTATTAACGAACACAATTATATGTAGTTAATTTGGGCGGAAATACTGGTGGTATATTTAATTAATGGTATACTCTTTTATAAGTGTTCCATTTAAATAGTTTTCTTTTTAAAATGGGCTAGTAATATTATCGTTTTACTTTCTAACGATAATATTAATAGCCTGTACATTTTGTACATTTGTTGTTTTAAAACACCTAAAATGTCAATATTCCATGGGGTATATTGATAAATGAGGTCTAAATTATAAGAAAATGCATTTTCTACGAAAACTTGAAGGAATAGGTGAGAAGTGGTATGATACAATTTGATAGACAATTAAATTGTGCATCTGATTCTCATAAAATATGCAGGGTGTTCTATTTAAAGTAAATAAGTTATTGCCGTTTAAAGCTAGTAATTATTTAAAATAAATTTTTAGACACTCTGTATAAGGAAGTATAATTAACACAATAACTGATCAATCTAATAAACTTCAGTAAATATTTAGTATTAAAATCTTTTCATATCTTCGGAGAAATGAAGCCTTTATACTGCAATTTCGCAAAATTTGAAAATATTTCAAAAACGGTAAGGTTTAATAGAAACTAAAATGCAATAATATACGGGTGTTCCATTTAAAAAAATACAACTTTGATATTTTTTATTTATTTGGGACACTCTGTATCTTGTCAAAATATTTTTAAATTGTAGCTCTAATAGTCCTTCAACGAACCCAAAACTTACAATTTGTAAAAATCTAATCGTTTAGCTACAATACTTCGTGTCGTATGTGGTGAACAACCCTGTATGTGTTCTCTAAGTTAGTTACATTGAGAAATTGTAAATAGATATATTCTTCCTTTTTCGTTGGTTAGGCAACTTTTTTACGACAAAAACGCCACTGACAATTAGTTTCCGATTTATTTTACGAAAGTATACTCTGTTTTTTTTATCAGGTAAGATTTCGACAGAAGATGACAGAAGAAAAGCAGATGACGTCCCATACCAATCTATTTATTTTACTAAAAAAAGTTTCTAATATTTTTTAATTTAAATATGGATGGGTTTAAATATAAATTCGTAATACGTCGTCTCTTGTTGTTTTTAATCAGTTTTATTGGTTTGTTTCAAAAATGACAGATCATATTTTAATTTTATTGGTTTGACGCTTTGAATAAGAAGACTAATTAAGGATCATAATGCTATCCATGTATTCATGCATGGTGGGCGGAAAAAGCACTCTAGGTGGGGATCCTTGACAAGTTCTGTTTGACGATTCATTTGACACATTTGAATTTTGATTTGAAATTTTGGGATTTGTCAGTCTTTACGGAGCTTATTTTTTTGTTATTTATTAACACAATTCTACTACTGATACTTCAGTATAAAAGTAGTAAATCTAGATGGAAATTGTGGTAGAACTTAAATTAACAGTGACACTATCGCGATTTATCGAAAAAGACTCTAAAATAGTTGGTTGTGTAGCGTGTAGATCTCGGCAAAATTGAGTGAAATAATGGAACAACTTTTCGCTAGTAAGTGACTATATAATATACAAAACCTGATCATTTATGAAATTCACTTAAATTAACTAAATTATATATTTTTGTCTTATGCATTTTAGCTTTTATTTATTACTTGTCAAAGATTAGATGTCAAAGAATTTAGATACGTTAATTTGACTTACCTGCTTCAGTAGCGTATCGGATGTTTGTGTTAATAAATACTTATTATAACTTCCGATTTATTTTATTAGAATTATATATTTTTATAACAATTTTAATAACTACCAACATTTATTCATAACGTAAAAGATAAAACAACAAATTATTGAGTCTACCCTACATCATAGTTTTCTACATTTTTTAAATAAAATTAGAACGACAATATAAATCCGTAAACCGGAATTTAAGTCGGCCATATTTGAGGCCCTTATCGCGGTTTATTTCTAAGATTTTTGATATGATTCCTTAGTCTTCTTATTGAAAGGTTTGACGGAACGATGAACGACAAACGGACGCAGATGGATTTTTTTAGATTAGGAAACGCCTTTAGATTTTTGAGGCTTGTCAAAGTCTTGCCAAATTATAGGTTATAATTTTGTGTCAACTGATGTCAAATATCTGCGTTTTGGAAGATGATGCATTTTGATTCGTGTTATTACGTGTGTTTTGTGTCTTTTGAAGTCAAGTGGAGGAAAAATCGAGGGAAAATTAACTGTAGACCCGGAGCACAGTTTATAGTTAATACTCGCTGCCCAGGCAGAAAGTCTTATACACCAATAAAGTTACCATCAATAAAGTTTGAATACCATCTCATCGTAGATAAGTGCATCTCGTATATGCTACAAGGATCGTACTAAATACATACTACTGGAGTAGGTATAGTATATGCCACGAATGTTTGGGAGTGACTTATCGGTCGCTACCATGTGAACTAATCTGTTCAAGGTTACATAAAACTTAATTCCAGTGCCGTGGTGTTTCAAGTCATTATAATAATCCATATATAATCTGTTGTACTTTCTTGTTTTAACTGTCAAAATCTTGTCAAAACATATATTTGGTTATAAATATAAAACGGAATGCCCCATTGGTCGCACTGCAAGCACACCAATGGACTGACGCACAAAAACGAATCAATCAAAGAAACGCGATATAGTATCGTCTTTGTCCATCACGCTAACATTTTAGAATAAGTAGGAGGAGCGCAGGCAGATGATTAGACCGGGCCTTTAAAAACCTACGTCTGCGGTAAAAATTTACGTTTTTAATGTAAAAAAAACACACGCGGATAGCGCGCGTGTCGATTCTAACTTCATCAAGCGATGAATCACTCCCAAACATTGGTGGCGTTTACTATAGCTATAAAATATCGACATCACACGATAGGTAATAATGGATTTTAGAACTGCAGAAAAATAATGTCAAAATGTTACTGGTTTAAAAAAATTAAGATTAAAGTTAATTAATCAACCTTTAAAGTATAAAATTTGGTAAGTATTATTATTAATAAAATAGTTTGTTTTATTTATTCCTGTGTAATATTACAAATTAGTATTTGTACATAAGTTATATTGATAAATATAATAATAAATGCGGGAAGTTCCTTGAAGCTTCAAAGTAAGAAATAGTTCTTTTTTATATTTTTTTGGTATGTGGTGTTTTGTTCTTGTTTGTTTTGTATTAACACATACCGTTTTTTAAATAAAATAACTCGATTACATTTTTTCCCAAGTTTTACACATTTTTTTTCACAGTATTTTGAAGTAATCACTTATCAGTCAAATTTTAAATATATTAATTTCCAGCTATGCGTTCCAGTTACACCAACTTATATCTTTGTAAAATAAAATAAACTACTTTGAAATTAAAATGACAGACACATCTATCACTGTCGAGGATCTTGTCGTTGGATAGACTATAACTTTTGTGTTATTGGACAAAATAACAGGCTTTTTCAAGAAACGGTGAGTATTAAATTAATTTACAAGCATTAATTCTGGCTATGGATAACAAGACATCCCCTGGCTAGCAATTCAATTATCTGGACAAGGAGACGTTACAGAATCTCTACGTTTAATACTATCAATTTAATGGATAACATTAGCACGCAAACGCCTGTCTAATGTTGGACAGGGTGTATCTAAAGGTAATTAGAGAAACATCGGGGTTAAGGAGGGATTGTTGAAGCGTAGGGGTGAGTTCAATTAAGCCCTTGTAGGCATAGTTTAGCCTGTCGGTTCTAATTAGGGGTGATTTTAGCAAGGTATATGTGGATTGATTGCTTTAAAATGTAAATAATGGACAACGTATACTCAAGATACTGACTATAGTCTGTACAACGATTCAGGGAAGATTTTGACAATGACAGAAAAATGGCAAATAATGACGGCCATACCAATCCGTCTTTTTCGTCAAAATGAATTTAGCAAAAATTAAAGTAATGCACAACGGAGTAGTGGACAGAAAAGACATTCTAATAAATAACTCGACACTGGAAATAGTAGAAGAATATATACAGGGTGGTCCGAACTGTATTCCGGAAACTTCGGCAGCATATTCTGCAGATAAAAATAAGTAAAAAAAAATCGTATAAATGTATGTCCTAAAATGCTTAGTTTCTTTAGAGTTTAGAGATACAGGGGTGTAGAAGTTTCATTTTTATTTCGATTTTTTTTTCAAATAATTTCTGAAAAACTCACCGGTTTTTAATTAAAAATATTCTAATATTTGAGGGGTGGTTTCACCCCCTTAGAATTCGAGTTTCGAAAAATCCCTACTTATCAAACCTCTACACCCTAAAGTCAATCCGTTTTCCAAAAATCAGATTTTTACGTCAAGCGCTTTAAGCAGGATCGTGATTAATCAATGACTAGATTTTTCGAAACATCCTGTATACATTTTTAAAAAATCTTAAAATGTGTAAGAAAACAAACTAGAATATACGTGTTTACGCGTTTTTTCGGAAACTTGACGGTTTTTTAAATAAAAAAATATTGTAATATTTGAGGGGTGGTTTCACCCCCTTCGAACTGGAATTTCGAAAAATCCCTTCTTATCGAACCTGTATACCCTAGAATCAACCTGTATGCCAAAATTGAGCTTCTTACGTTGAGTGGTTTGAGCAGGATCGTGATTAATCACTGAGTCAGTCATTTAAGGATTTTATATATTAGCCTAGTTTAAGGAAAAGAGTAGTTGCACTCTCGCAAATATTTTCTGCCAGTTTTTGCAAGCTGTCGAATATCGGCAGGTTGCAAAGCGTTTCAGTTGAATTCCGTCCGTCGAGCTGCGAGGTTCGAGCGCTGCCGCTGCGTTCCAGCACAGAGACGGATTGATAAAAAATGAATGCATTACTGTGTGCTGCTATTAATTGTAGTAATAATTCAAAAAATTGTTCTTTGAGTTTTTTTAGATTTCCATCGGATATAAATCGGCAAGCTGATAGTAATTATCAATTAACATTTAATTATATTTGGTTATTTTAGAAGCTGAGATATTATGTAATTAATTAAATGTTATTATTTTTTTAGCATGTGGGCAGATTTTAAAAATAGTTTTTTAGATATACAGGTTGTCTCAAATATGCGCATGAAAATATGTTTTGGTCAGGGGATTTGCCATAAAATTTTCATTTTAATAATAGTTTACGAGATAATTTATATAGATTTATTTTTGAAACAATTTTAAAATAAATATTTTGTACATCTAAAGTCTCCGCAAATTATTCATATATTTTAATTGAAAGAATTTTATAATAGCATAATCTCTTATAAATTTAGTGGACTGTATTTTTTTATGTTTTTTTATTTATTTCTTATTATAAATGGTCGTAATATAACAATATTCAAAATATTATAGACAAAATATTGAGTTTATATTTGAGGGGAGAAAAGTGCCACACCTAGCTTTAAACCACCTTAAATATACAGGGTGGCCCATTAGTGCGAGGAAGTCCAATATCGTTGTCGTTGTCGAAGATGTGAAAAAAGTTTTATTCGTATGTTTCAAGGTTTATAAAGGGGCGCATCCTAAAATATTTTGTTATATACAGGATGTCACAAAAGAGTTATGATAAAGTTAGTTTTATTTTTTTTAAATTATTTTACATCATTCTATATACATTATTCTATTTCGCACTCATTTTACCGTTGAAAGAGGATTATTTCACCGGATAGCATAGCTGCTGTGTTGGATTGCTGCACTCATTTCTGGGACACCCTGTATAGGGTATTTTTTATGGCATCACCAAAATCGGAATACTTAAAATGGTATATCTCATTTTTTTTTAAATGCCACATTCTGTATATTATTTTTCTGTCAGATGCAGAATTAAAAAGTGAACATTTTTTTTATTTAAAGGGTTTCTAAATTTTTAACGGTTTCGCAAATATTCGCAGTATTATATTACATATGGCTCTTTAAACAGTAAATTTTTATCAAAGCCACCTAATATGATCTTTGTCTGATATTTTATCGTTGGTAATCCCATATGTAATGAAATACAGAAAATATTTGCAAAACGGCTAAAAATTTAAGAACACTTTAAATAAAAAAACGTTTACCTTTTAATTTTACATCTGAAAGAAAAATAATATACAGGGTGTTGCATTTAAAAAAATGAGATAAAATATTTTAAATATTACGATTTTGGTGACGCCTTAAAAAATATCCTATATACGATAAAGTAAATTTTTCTACACGAATTTATTCTGGTATTCTTCGTGTTTAAGAAAACATAGCTAAGTATTAATAAAGTTATATTCACTCTAGTTTTTTACCACCTTTCGTATATGTTTAGTAAATAAGAAATAGAATGGCCACACCGCAATGTGCTTTAAATAAAGACGGTAATATATATAATATATAATTTTATGCCGAATCCAGTTATCTACAGAAAATTAAACTTGTTTTAAATAAAAAAAAAATTGTAGAGAATCTCTGAAATAGATAATAATATAAAAATATGTCATTATATATTTTTTCCGCATTTCTTCCCATCAGAAGATTTTCAGATACAGAAGAATTGTTACCTACACGAAATGTGAAAATATTCTGTTTTCAAGCAAGTTTTTTACTCGATGATCAATTTTTATATTTTATTTTATTGTGAACTCATATTTTCCTAAATACATATCTGTGAAACTATGGCGAGTGCCACGACTATACTTTGCCTAGTTAATAAACCACGACTATGTCACGGGAGTGGTCACGGGAGTCGAGAACAAGGTCATATAAAGTGACAGAAAAAGAACAACGGATTTGACAAGGAGTAAAACTACTAGTTTCCTTATACTATGATATTACTATAGACAAAGTTTATTCTTTATTTTTAGAAAAACTTTTGGCTGCAAACTTTTTGGTTTACCCTGTATAAATCTAGGACACATCCTATCGACCTTTTTTTGTGGTTTTCCACATCTTTTCGTTATTTTCCCGTCCGCGAGAAGATCAATCTTCTTTACCTGTCCGATCGGCTACGCCTGTCACATGTTAACCAAATGAAATTTCGTGCTCTTTTGTAGAGGAGTTTATTAATACAAACACGGGCGTTATTAGGGAACAGATTTTTTTGGGCCTCTTTTGTAGTAGATTCTGCCGTGTAGTCTATACGTGTATAAAAAAGAATGAGATTAGAAAACCGCTAAAAAAACGAACTGGGTTATTAGAAAAAGAACAAAATACACACACCGGAAAAGTCTAGGGATATTACAATTTTATCCAGCCATCGTCAGTAATTTTATTATTTGCATTTCTGATATAATAAAATTAAAATAAACAAATAGTTTACAGGACGTATTGGAAATAAAAATGCGAAATTTACCGAATTTTTCAAATTTACCTTGATTTTTATTGAACTCAAAAAAATACACACATTTTTTTTTATTCTAAACTGTGAATTAAAAAAAAGATAAAACCATTTTTACTTAATAAAGGGTATAGCGTCCTCTACTGTTCATTACAGCTCTACATCGTCTCTCCATGCTCCTGATCACGTTGTCGATCTCTTCTTGAGGTACAGCCTGCCACGCTGCATTCACGGCCCGAACAAGATCCCTACGAGTTTCACGAGGCATACCCATTCTCAAAATTCTTCTTTGGACCGCGTCCCATACGTGCTCGATGGGGTTGAGGTCAGGAGATTGTGCCGGCCAGGGTAAGATGTTTAATTGATGAGCATTGATAAACTCACTTCCCGCTCTGGCCGTATGAGGCCGTGCATTGTCATGCATGAGAATGAAGTTTCTCCCAAAATCATTGGCATGTGGTAACACGACAGGCTCAAGAATTAAAGCACGATATGTGATTCCTGTTAGAAACCTTTCAAGAAAAACGAGATCGGTTTTTCGGCCTAACTGGACTCCTCCCCAGACCATAACTGTTCCATCTTGATAAGGGTGCACTTCCTGAACATGATCCAACCGAATAAAATTTCCCGGTTCTCTCCATACCCTAAGCCTTCTCGAATCCGGATGAATTCCAAAGCGTGACCCATCCGTGAAGAGAACATTGGCCCATTGTTCATTCGACCACTGAACATGATCTTGAGCCCACAAATATCGTACCTCTCGATTTCCTCTCGTTAAGGGTTGAGCTCTCCAGGGGCGTCTGCTTCTTAAGTTGACCTCTTTTAATCTACTGCGAACAGTGTCAGGACTAACGGTCGGGCATTTAACTGTAAAAAATGATCTTGCTGAGGGGCAGTAATGCGATATCGCCCTGTGTGCCTTTCAGCCGTTTATTTAACTTAATTTTACCAGATAATTTTGCCTTGCATCGTGATATTTTGATAAACTACACGGAAACTGAACTTGAGCTGCTTTTAAATAACATGCCAATAACCAACATTTTACGTCGAATAAATTAGTTGATTGTTTTGATTACCTAATTTAAACCGGCCGACTATGTAATAAAGTTAAATAATGCATTTTTACCCCGTTTATGAAAATAAGTACTTTAGAAAGCTCGTAACAAGGAAAATAAAATAATATACAAAATATCATATTTAAAAAAACATATTTTTTAAAAAACAAGTTTTAGTCAATTTAAAAAAAGACAGATTCCAACGAAAAAATAGTTACGTCACTGCATTCTACGTGAAAAATTGTAGGGGAGACCGTTTTCACCTTTTCGATAAGTTATGATACAAAGGGGATCGATAAATGCAATCATTTCAGATTCGCCCTGTATTTTAGGAAGTAAGAGAGCTAGGACATATCTGTATGTAGCATCTTTAGTTTCATAAAAAAGTAACAGCGTAATGTGAAAACCGCATCTTTGTATCTCGACTCATAAACGAGAAACCCTGCAAAACACACGAAAATGGGACACCCTGTACAGACGTACTGCCAAATCAAGAAATCAACTACGAATGAAATCCAAGATCGATTTATATATTTTATATATTTTAATATTTTTTTGTGTTTGTGATAATTCCTTTGCTACATCCTCCAAAAACCGACAGTACGTGGATGGAGCGTTTCGAGGAAGTAAACGGACGAAGTAGCGTTTTGACGAAGGAGGAAGGAACACACAGTCGCATAAAATCGACATTTTCCCATAGTAAATATATGATTTTTGAACGAAGGGACGCGAGGAAGTAACGCGAGGAAGGAGCGAAGTGTGAGTATGGGGCTTAACACAATAACTCAAAAACCGCTAAACCGATCTTAACCGAAGTTGGCACAAAAATACTGTGCCACCCGAAAATCTGGCTATTAGTTTTTGGTGGGGGCGGGGGGTTGGTAAGGGGGGTAAGGTAGGGGGTTAAAAATTTTAAAAAATAGTAACTCCAAAATTACAGTAGCTAGCGGTTTTCAATTTAAGATTAATAATAATATTTGCAACAAACTTTGTAATAACATCAAAGTCAGTTAAAATCGCAGTTTTTGAGATAAATGGAAAAATTCCTTTACTTTGAAACTAAAAGAACTGCCTCCCAACTTTTTATTAACATATTTTAGTATGGGCGGTTATACGTGCCTCCCGGCGCCGGCGCCAATTTTTTTAAAGCTATTATTAAGCGATTCACGAAGTTATCTAAAGACTTACCACTTATTCTTCTTTTTGATGTAGTCCTTTTCTGATAAATTAATTAAGTATATACAGGGCTTGGAGGTCAGGAATAAATACCGATTTAATACTTCAATCTGCAAGAAAAAATACACTGATAAGCACAAAGTGCTTAAAAAATTGTTATATCATTTTAATGAAAAAAAAACGAAGAAGATTATATCGAACGAATTTATCAGTCATACGTTCAATTCATAGTTTAGTTAGTTATATGTACGTATATACGTTCAATTCACTATGTTATGAATTTTATCATTGTGAAAATTTGTTTCTCTAGTTTTCAAAATTCAAAAATATATTTGTGACGTTAGGTTAGAATATGTTTCATAATATAAGCGCAAGCGCATACTAGAATATTCTTGAGACAAGCACAGTACGTCGATCCGTTCTGTAGCGGACAATTCATGGGCGTGCCATAAATATTTTAGATAACATTACTTAGTATACAAAAATTTCAAAAATACCGAATAATTTTTTTTAACGTTTTTTTCACGTAGATGAGACATAATCTTTATAAAAATTAAAAAATCACGAAGAAAAACAACAAAAAAATAATAAAATCAGGCAACTATTTTACCGATAACGACTGCGCTGTTCTCCAAGCTCGGTCTACTACCGTCCTCGTACAAAAACGACATTTCTTTAAGTTCTTGAGGTTATTGTTAGTTTAAGGTTAGGACTAATTTTCGAAGTATGAACCTATATTTGATAGCAATTAAACTTTTAGTTAAGTAATAGAGGGCGCGATTTTTAAATTCATTGTTACTAACCATAGACATATTCGGCGCCGGGCTGACTAACTGGAATTAAAATTTCGCGCTGGGGATTCAGGTGATAGCTTTGCTGTAAAAAATGTCAAGTTGCCGCAGTTATTTATTTATTTCCTGACATTGTCATTCGTTTTGACACTTTAGTTTCGTATTACGAGTTTTGGGTTTAATTAAATAGTGTTGTGATACTTTAAGCTGTTTAAAATGTTTACTAGCAGACCTCGAATATTGTTCTTTTTAGAACCTCCTTTAATGCGAAGTGTACAAGATAGCTTAATAGCCGTAAAAAGCTCATCGCAGCTTTATTAGAATATTTTCAACGGGAAATCGATAGTAATAGCCCTTTAAGTTCCTTAAATGCTGTTAAAAAGGCCAGTTTTGTTGATGTAAATAATAACTGTTTATATATTTATAATTAATTTATTTTTGTTTCCTAAAATATTTTAATTAAAAGAAAATATGTAAAAGTGGACCAAGCCGGTCCAGCTTAATCACATGACTATAAGTTTATTTAATATGAACTGTATCACAACAGTAACAAATTCCAACTAATATTTAGAAATAAAACTTTTCTCAAACATCAAATTTAGACATCGAATAAAAAAAGAGAAATAAAAAACGACGTTCTAAAGAAACACTCAATGACTTTACCATACCAGAAAAAATGAACAACTGTGTATCAATATAAAATATAATTAGTTACAATAATCCTCTTAACCTTTCACCGCCCCAACCAATACCGCTAGCACATATCGTGTCCATATCGCATCGACATCAAACAAACACGACATCTTTCGTCATCATTATGCTAATGCGATCAAAACAATCCGCCCAAGAGGTGGGCGTTGTTCCGAATCGATTACAACAAAATAAAAATAGGAAAAAAATAACGCAAGGCAGTGAGGGAATGATAAATAATGCCGACGACGAGCTAGATGCTATCGGATCGGATGAATGATTCCATTTACAAGGATCGACACAATGCTAATGTGCCACAACAATATCGCCACCTGGGGGCGCGGCGGTCGTGTGGCGACGCGGGGCGTCCCCAGACGACGGAGACGGTCTTAGCAGGTCGACGGTGAGTTGCAAGAGTAACTTGTGCCGAGAGGAAGAAGATTTATCTCTAATGGTTTTTATGTTGCTGTTTTAAAGCCTTTTCACATATAAATACTGTAACTTTAAAACACCCTGTGCAATAATTTTGTGAGTAAATTTCCCCAAAACATTACTTACGAACAGAACTATAACTCCTGAGCATTGTGTTTTTTGATTCGTGTCAACCAGGGTAGGGTAGGTAGAAAATTTTATATTTTCTACCGTATTAACTTGAAATCTTTACTTTACTTTTTTAACAAAAAAAAATGATAAAAAAGATTATACTTACGTCTTTAGAATCCCAATCAGCAAACCGTATGTGTTTCTTTTCATCAACTAAAATAGTTTTTACTTTCGCCAGTGCATCCTGGAACAAAAAAAAACATATTAAAAATATAGCTATTATTATTCACTAATTGTATATTATACATCTAGAATATCAAAAATCCCAATGACGTTGAATAAAAAAGAAGAAAATGACTACAAGAGAAATAAATAAACTAATAATAGAATTATGCTAAACGATCTCCCTGTACAATCAGTGTTAAAATAGCGATAACAATCTTTGAATTGTCATTGCGACGGACCACACGCCACGCATGCGCTCATCTGCATAACGGCGTCCTTTTCGAATAGACAGCAGAAAAGAAAAATAAGAAGAAACAGTCCAGTCATCGGCACCGAAGCACAGATATTAAAATTAATAGACAGATATTGTATATGTCCTCTAGAACCACGGTTGCAAGATATTTACTTCTTTCAAGAGTGGTCAACTCAGTAAACAGAGATTCTTGGTCGCTGCATATAGTGATTACTCTATGACAGTGTTTTAATTATAACTATTTTGTATGATGAGTTATAACTCAAGAAAGGGGGACACAATAGATCTTTAAGCTCGCGGTGATTAACTTAACCACCCTCTCATATAATTTACAACTTACAAGCTGAATAAGGTGATCATGATGATATAACTGACGTAATCTATATCTTTTGACATTCATGGTGTCATACGCGAGACCTCCTTCGAGCAAATTGATTTCGACGATGTTCAGAACGAATATCGACACAGACGAAATGTCATTCAACGTGACGTCCCGCCGAGAAGGCTAGTTATATTGTGGTTATTCATTCTTCTTTCGTTTTCTTATATTTAAGCTTGTAAATAGCCATAATAGATTAAAATTCCGATGCGTCAGCAAGGATATTAAGGCAATTTCTTATACCGTTGAGTGGGTTTTAAATAAATATGATTAAAAAATAAAGAGAAATTGTTCTGTTTTAATACTATATTATCACAGATTAGGTATACTATATGTATACAGATAAAAAACTTATCCCTAATTCGTGGTACGAAAATTGTTTTTTATGACGATGTGCAAACGAGTAAAATTTCCTGTGCGCAAAAATAAACTCGCGTAAAATAACAATAAACAGCGTAATAGAGAGATATCGCTAAACCGAATAGCGTGCATGGACGTTAATAAGGCCAGGTGTTATTTCCTTTCGTGAGGTGGTATTAACTCTCTTCATTTATAGTTTTTTAGTTATCGGAGCAGAAAGAATTCTGTTCGCGTCGCGTCCGCTATTTAAACTTAACCTAACTTTGAATTTAAAACTTTGAAATTGTTTTGTTTACTAGGTATTTTAAAACTAAAGGGCTAAAGTGCTTATTTCCAGTGCTTTATTGTTCAACGTCTGCCAGTGGGTTTAGGGCAACAAGCAACAAATTCTCTTAGAAGGGCTAAGTCGTCATCTGCTGTAAACCTAAGCCTCTTTATAGGTTCTTTAATATTGGAAGAGGTGGAATCCATATTTTGGGCCATATTTATTTGACTAAAACTAATCCCAGCTACTTAAATATCAAATAACCTAATAAAACTAAAGTAATAATTCAAAACAATTCAAACATAACCTAAAATAAAAGATCTCGCCGGCCGGCCCCGGTTGTCAAATACCCGCACATGCCCATTTAAGTAATTTTTAAACCTTATTTAGAAATAGGGCTTGGTGTAATTGATCCGCAAATTACGTCAGGCGGTAACGTTATTAGCGGGTGTTGCGTTAAAAATTGACTCGCGCATATCGTAACCATGATAAGGTACGCGTAAATACTGCATAACGCTATTCGGTTTTCCGATATCTCTCTAATAACTGTGCCAGTCAGGCGCTGTGCACAATTTTAGAGGCCATAAGTGGGCGTGCTATGTGCGCAAACTAGTAACCTAACTAGTGCCCGATTCCGAAAATTGGAACCACGAAAAATAATAAAGAAAAAACAAAGTTTATTATCTGTATAATCTATGATATTATTAAATTACAGCACAAAACATCCCCCTTTAGAACATTTTCTGTAATGGCAATGACTGGAAGTAAAAGCTATACTGTGTTTTATATATAAATTACTATTTTTTATTGTAATTTTTAATATATATATATATAATGTAATTTTAATATACCTATTTCGTTTCAATTAAAAAAAAAACGTTTCTGTAATATTCCAAAAAATTAAATAAGTATATATTATTAAATTAAATATAGGGATCGATATTTCATGAATTTGGGGAGCTTCTTTTACTTTCATTTCATGACATAAAAGTCAAAATTCTAAAGGGAATATTTTGTGAATTATAGTCTGTCCAACATCAGGATCCGTGGCAGTGAAAATTATGTCTGTCATTTTAACACACACCTTAATTGTATTTTCTGTCATTATTTATTTAGACCATAAATATACGTAATTACTTACATATTCTGGTTTCTGTTTCTTATCCCCGCCACGTAACACTGTCCGTTCCAGTTTTTCCAGGTTCTTCATCAAAACTTCTTCGTCTTTCAGTCTCAATTCTTCCCCAATAATGTCCAGGTCCCTTATAGGGTTGACGTCACCTTCTACGTGTATTACGTCATCATCGTCAAACGCTCCTATACAAAAAAATCAATTTATAGTACAATATACACTCAAATGCAAAACAAAAAACGCAACAGAGAAATTGTTGGTCAATTTAAAGTGTTGTATTTTTGTTATTTTTACCCTTATTTTCATGAATTTTTAGCAAGCTCTATATAATTATATCACCTCTTATTCGTAAATTCAGTTTTTATAAACTGTATATTATACAGGGTTGATCGAGAGTTTTTTTTTACCCTAAGTTTAAAACACCCTGTGCAATAATTTTGTGTGTAAATTTTCCTAAAATATAATTTTACGGTCAGAACCATGTCTCCTGGGCATTTTGTTTTTTGGATCATATCAATACATGCCTTGGCTAGTTTTTAAGAGCTAAATGAGCTTGCCACCAACAATTCGCAATTTTTTCATTTATCATTTCATTTGGTGATAATTGTGTACTACTATGAACTGCCCATCGTGTGCTACGTTTGACAATATATATATATATATATATAGGTATAGATATATATATATATATATATATATATATATATACTATATATATATTCTATATATATATATATATATATAAATAATATATATATATATATATATATATATATATATATATATGAAGCCTCAACTGCCTCAATGACATTATGAACGGACGTATACAGGCAGTTATAGCAGCCAAGGGTGGTAATACTAGAGTATTCAATGCAGTGTAATATGACGTTACGACAATAGTCGCCTAAACCATCTCTTCATATTAAAAAACTACATAAAAAAATAATGATAATTAAAAAAATTGCAAATTGATCGTTATCATTTCATTCACATGAATCAAAAAACAAAATGTCCAGGAATCATGGTTCTGACCATAAAATTATATTTTAGGAAAATTTACTTTACTTTACTTCCCGAAACGTCAAGCATTTTTTTGTCCGTTAGGCAAACTTGTTTTTTAATAAATCACTCCTGACAGCTGCCCAAGTAGCATTTGGACGTTATCTAACGTCGGGTATACGTCGCGTTCAATAAACCCGACGTCGGGTACCAACGTCGGTTCGACCGCCTGACGACCCTTATTTGCACCTAAATGGGGAATACAGATTCGGGTCGCCTCGACGTCGGTATCTGACCTAGTAAGGAATGTAATTCTACCAATTACCAACGTCATATTACGTTGGATTTTAGTCACTTAAAATTCGTCGCTAAGCACTTACGTTACGTTTGGTTTCATATTCGCTACCAAGAATACATAAAAACCTAACCAAACTACCTAATTACAAATGGATTCATAATCACAACTCGAATATAACTATAAGTGCCTATCTAATTTCATATTATAATAATTCTGAATTATTAATCCAGACATCAGTTTTATCAACGGAAGTCACTTTTTTGATATATCTGATTCAAATACTCCGGAAAACAACGAGCGCCTTCAAAATTAGGTAGATTTATGAAATAAAAATGTCTATAAAAAAGTAACTGGCAAAACATTTTTTAATTTTCTAGCTGGTTTAATGATAAAACTGTACTGTGGTTCCCCCAAAACTCAACCTTATCAATATTATTCTACTAGAAATCGAAATGTGAATATAAATTTTAAAAACAAAAAACGATTCTAAAATGGCTGAAAATGGGATACTTGTTAAGAATGGCGGATTTCTGTGTCCGACTTAATATGAACTACCAATATACCAATTCCGACCGGGTCTCCAACATTAGTCGTCTCACACGACCGAAGTCATCAAACCGGACGACCGGCAATCGTATTATGACGTATATAATTCCAACGTACGCCACGTAACCTCACTTTGCGTATCAGTGATTTGTGGATTTGTGCAACTATATTTTAGTTTTGTTTTCTCCTTAAAAACATGGGCAGCCACTTTTTAAGCCTAATCTCACATGTGGGAGGAGGATGAAGTCTGCTGGTTTCTTAAGCTAAAAAATGAAATTAAGATGCATCAGTGTAATGCAGCATTTCTTCCGGATAAAAAGCATTTATGGGTGGAGGCAAGACATCACTACTACTATTATTTTGCAAAAGCCTCGACCTCTTTCTGTAAAATGTAGATGAATGTCTAAATGCCTTTTTAGTGTTTTTAGGCATAATAAAAAATTAAGTTTGTTTACAATAACTTTTATTAGGTTATGTTCATGATGTTCATTAGGTCGCAAATGCTACTTAATGGGTTGTATTTACTGACGTAAATAGAGATACGTAAATTAGGTTATAAATATGAACATAAAATACAACAAAATATAATTGGACGTTACTTTAGGGATTATCAGTGAGACGTACCCTATTCGGACAACAGGTAGACGTCGGGCTAGTTCAAGTATATGTACGTCGTGCAAGCCAACGTGGGAACGACGTTGGGAAAGTAATAAAAATGGTACGTTGTTATTTTGTACGTCGACAGATCGTTGGATTTACCGACTCGGATTCAACGACGTCGCTTTTAATAGGAAAGCGACGTCACCCGACCTAAATTTGCACAAAGTCTGACGTCGCTTCAGGTCAGATTTAGTTCGAAGTCAGATAGATGCTACTTGGGTGGTCTCCGTTGGATTAATGCAGCAGTGTTTACAAAAAATAACTATTTTATTTTGCAGATTTTCTTACAGTGTAAGTTGCAAAATACCCACAGGTCTTTTTTGAAGCTCTGTATTAATGTTTTTCTCATAAAAAATACTTACGGCAAAGATGGAAAATCGCATCACAGGCGCTGATGTGCGACAAAAACGCATTTCCCAGTCCTTGACCTTCGGATGCTCCTTTTACCAAGCCAGCTATGTCCACGATGTTCAAAAATGCAGGAACTTTACTGCAAGACAAAAAATAACACTATAATAACAGTAGGTATAAAATAACGTCAAATTTTGGCATTATCGCCGTAACAATACAAATTGACTCGAATCACTTTCACAATCTATCGCTGTCGCGTGAAGATTTCGCTCGGGCATCCCTGTCATTATCTATTTATATTCACTAACAGGTAAAATTGAAAATATATCCTCTAACGTTGCTGGTTTATTAAATTAAAAGCCTATCATTACAGTTCCGATTTTACACGGTGTCGTTTGAGGTACGTCCTAGAAACTATACAGAGTGTTTGATACAAGTTTTGAGTCTGAACGTATTCGTGCATCAGTTATTTTGTATTGGCACATTTGAATTGAAACATTTTCTGCAATTTGTGCCCAAGATGTTCAAATAACAACAAAATACCAAACTAAAATAATCTATGTCTGTGTGTGGATTTCAAAATGAAAACAACCATCAACAATGTGGACCTCCGCCATAATTTTTTTGTCTTCAGATCTTTGTTTTTTGGTTTTCTCGCACAAAAAAATGTCTGGTAAAAACAAACTCATCGTTTAATTTAATAATGTACAATCAGTTAACGTACTTTCATATTTTTGATGCTCCTTCTATACAGGGTGGTCCGAACTGTAATCTGGAAACTTCGGCAGCATATTCTGCAGATAAAAATAAGCAAAAAAGTTCGTATAAATGTATGTCCTAAAATGCCTAGTTTTGGAGATACAGGGTGTAAAAGTTTTATTTTTATATAGATTTTTTCGAAACAATTTCTGAGGTAACGTCAATATTTGGATGGAAATTGATGCCTGGCAGTTTTTTGACATGAGAAGTTTGATTTTGATGTCATTATGACTTTTATTTGTAGAGGGTGCCATCTACATGTGTTTTAACTGTTTTGAAAAATAATAACTTTTTGTCCGTACCGGTATAGAACTATTGAGTGAAAAGATATATACATTTTCGTAATTTTTTACGTAAAAAATATCTCTTGGTAAAAATCGTTACGAGCAACCGTTCTCAAGATATTTAGAATGGAAATAGTTAACACCTGTCATTATTGACAAAAAAATAAACATGTTGAGTAGATAGTTATTTGACTGAAATGATAAATTTGGGAACTTTTTATTTTTTTAAATTAATTATAAAATTTTCTTTGAAAAAATGATGATTTGACACAAAAACATTTCAAATTTATGATTTCAGTCTAATAACTATTTAGTCAACATGTTTATTTTATGTCAATGATGACAGGTATTGATAATTTCGATTCGAAATATCTCGAGAACTATTACTCGTAGCGATTTTTATTAAGATACCTTTCTTACGTTAAAAAACTCGTAAATGTATATTATTTTACTTAGTAGTTTTATTCAGGTACGGAGACGAAAAGTTATTACTCTTCCACCCAGTTAAAAATATGTAGGTGGCGCCCTCTACAAGTAGGAGTTATATTGACATCAAAATCAAATTTCTCATGTGAAAAAACTCCCAGACACCAAATTTCATCTTATTAATATTGACGTTACTTCAGAAATTATTTGAAAAAAATCGAAATAAAAATGAAACTTCTACATCCTGTATCTTCGAAACTAAGCATTTTAGGACATACATTTATACGAACTTTTTTACTTATTTCTATCTGCAGATGCTGCCGAAGTTTCCGGAATACAGTTCAGACCACCCTGTATATACCACATATATATATTTTTGTTTGAAATAGCAGAGATTTTGTTTCGATTTTATGTCCAAAGATGCTACTTGGGAAATATGTGTAAGACGTAAAAGACTATTTTTACGCGTATAAAACTATTTATTACACATAAAAACTGTTTTTTATGCGTAAAAAACTTTTTGTTACACGTAAAAAACTACACACACCGGAAAAATCTAGGGATATCATTTTATTAAAGTTAAAAATAATTTTTTTGAATAAACAACCACATATTTGTAGGCCGATTCTTTCTACTTCGATTGAAACGAAGTAGTAACACTAGTTATTTCTAAATTTGGGATATTTGCAGAAGTGTTTGTGCATTTTTTGTCAAATGTATAAAAAGCACCTAGCATCAATTGTTCGAATTTAACCTGTACTGGCTATGTGTTTATGACAACTGGCCAGAATTATTCAAATAACTCTGTTTAGTATTAAACGACATTATGGAGCGTAGACATCTTAACAGAGACGAAATGCTAAGGGCCATGGGTATGCTCGGTTAAAAACGGTTGTAGAACACCAGTTCTCGCTTTTTTTCCTCATCTCCTACACCTTTTAGCGTCTTGTGACGGTTTAGTTTGTGTACTCCGTACGTCAACTGCATGTGTGTCCAAAAATAACTTTTGGAGAAGCGTCTGTTTTGGGTCGGATTTTTTCCGGTGACATTTTAGGGGTTTTTAATGGAGATTTTGAAGGTGAAGATGGATGGAAATGAGGCAAATTAGGATTTTTCGAATATTTCGGCGTGTATTGCTTTATTTATGAAGTTTGGTAATGGTGTGGTGGATTGTAAGACTGTCTTTCATTCGTTACTTTGTTTTTTTTTCTCTATTTGTTACACATATTTTTAAGAATGTAGTGATTTTTATTGTGTGTTTTTTAAAATCTTATTTATTTTTTCCAAATAACTTTATAAAATAAGTATTCGTATTAACATTTTATTGGTGACAACAAAACTTATTATTAAATTACCTAACTCAAGAAAAAAGCCTTTACTAAAAAAAATAAAAGCCAAAAATAGTACTTTAACCGCAAGGGTAGATTAAATGATATTTTAACAGCGAGGATAGATTAAAAACTTTATTTCTTCTCGCGCGTTTATTAATTGCTTCCATTTTTGAAAATTTTTGTATTCCTTTTCATAAGTTATTCGGGATTTAAATGAAAGTAGTTTGGATATGGCGTTTGTCGCCTCAGCCTGAATATCTCTTGGTAATTTAATTATTTCGTTTTGAGCCATTTCTGGCTCCAATTCAATCAGCAATCGACACGAAAGAGAATTAAAAAATATGGACTCGAAACTGACAACTAAAGAGACAGCTTTATTTATTTGTCAAATTACATAGAAACCACGCCAACCCAGCACAATATTTTTTCTACTCGTATAAATTCCTTGAAATAATAATTTCTGAATATTTTTTAAAACGTAACTCGCTATGGAAAAAATATTGTTTTATACACGACGATAAAATTACATTATCGTTTCCCGAAATTAATTCTTTCGGTCGACGATAAAATACCATTTTATCGTCTTGTATAAAAAATAACTATTAACTAACGTTATAGATTTTTATTAATCATATCTTTAATTTTAATATACTTAAAAAGTTTCTAATAAGAGAGAAAATATTAAATAAACACTTTTTATTGACAATATGGCGAAGGTGCCTGCATAAAAATCCAACCACACCAACAGCTATTATACAATATTATGATAGGAAAATATATTTTTTTATTTTAAATTTTTGATGAGTATTTTACAGTTTGTCCCCGGATTGTCTTTACAAGAGGAAAAACTTTTTTATTATAGAAATTTTGAGAAAAATATATTCTTTATAGAAAATTTTGCTTTTTCTAAAATGTTTAATTCCGTTTATATTTTTCCAAATTTCCATGCCGTTTTAGAGAAAATTAAAAAAAAAATAAAAAATAGTTGTATTTTTTTTCCTAAAAATCCTAAAAATGAAAAGTATTATAATATCATTTCGATTTCATTCTTTGACAGATTGTTATTAATAGAATTTTAATTAACGTCATATTAATAATAACCCTCTATCAAAGAATGAAATCTAAATATTATTATAGAAAGGTAAGAAGTAAAAATTCTTATGAGGAAATTCTTATCTTCCTCAAAATGTCAATAATAAAAAAGTTTTTTCTCTTGTGAATACAATCCGGGGATATACTGTACGATACCAAATTATTTTTATATCGAAATCTGCTTCATGAATATAGAAGTGCTTTTTGAATTTAGTTATAATTAGTATAATACCAATTTATTTTTCTATAACTATAATTGATCATTTTTTGATCATCAATTAATTGAACCCATTTTAGAAATATGTACCCGTTTTTTCTAGTTATTTTTTTTCTAGCAACAAATTATATAAATTTTGGAGTCATATTCTTCTTAAACTTCGCGACAATTTTTGATTGAAGAATACTTATTGAAATCTAAATTAAAACATTTTCTTTTCATTTTGCTGCCGAAGTTTCCCGAATACGATTCGATCAACCCTGTATATTTTGCAGTCAGCGGAATACTGAAAAACACTTTGACTTATAATAATTACATAAGTATTTTTCACGACTATAATATTTAAATAATATTAAACCCATTAATAATTAGGTTAACGATACATTTCATAAACCTACCCATATTTCTTATTCCTTCCCGTTTGTATTTAGTCCAACAATTTTGCCGCCCTTTATCACGCAATTACGCGCTCGATACTTATCCGCAGCAGGGCCTGTCTACCGCCCTTTCCACCCTCGACCGCCCAATGGCGGTTCGCGTCCGCCCAGGGCGGCGAGACCGACCCACGGACTCGAACCCGTCCTTAACCGGGTGTGTCGCCGCCGGGAAATGACATGTATGATATTCAAACAGACGTTGAAATGAAGAATAATGTGTGTACGATTGTTATTACACGTGATGGAACATGTGTTTTGAATAATTGTGTATATGGGCGGTTGTAAGAGAGAAAGTTGACAGGTGTAACAAGAATTGAACAAAAATTATGTTTTGATACTTTTTTTATCAATTTTTAACGGTCAGGTCTATGAACGAAAGCACGAACTAATTTAGGTT
>NW_022147540.1:100179-207133 GCF_002938485.1 Sitophilus oryzae
AACACCAGAACACCTTATCACTGAGTACGCCGAGACGGCAATCATTTGTACCATAAACTTTGGTACGACTATATTGGAGATAGAGAACTATCCTCTATAAAACCGTCTCAGATACTGGCTTTTGTCAAAGCTCTGAGACTGTATGATAAGTTATAACTTAAGAAAGAGGGTTATAATAGATCGATAAGATCGCGGTGATTTCGCCATCTACATGTACAGAGTATCCTTAATATAGATGGCCATTTTAATGGTCACTGTGCCACAATTATTTTTTTTTCGAGTGAATGGCATTTTTTGAAAAACCTTTCTCAATGAAATGATGGCCAATAAATAAACTTTAGAATTTAAAGACTTGTTAGAAAAATCAACGACCAGTCGTAAAGGAGTTTCTAGGGAATTATTACTATCGTACCGACGACCGTTGAATAACAGTTTTATGGCCTCGTAAAATTATCACTAAAAATCTAGAACAAATAACCGATCCAAATGAAGTTTTAACATCAACATTGATTTCCTTACAAAAGAAATACATACAAAGTTCATAATATTAACAAAATATTACGTTTCTTTTTGAAGTGGGCTTTATATATTTATTGGAATTTATTTCTCTAATTTTTATTAAAGTATATATTGATTGAAGTATTATTGAGTAAATATCAGATTTTGCCTTTGAAGTCGATTGCAACATCACTATATTGTGACCAGGACACCAAAATGATACCAAACGATATATTAATCTAAATAAATGATGTCTTATTTATATGATACTGTATATTGAAATCCGTATATCGAAAAAACTCTCTCAAAATCAGTATATAAACGAATTTAACGAGTATTTTTCTGAAATGTTTGAAAATATGGAAATTTGAAAAAGTTTTTCACAAAACCTGTTCGAAGATTTCAAAGCGATCGAGAGGTCCATAAAAATGGGAAAAAAACTTGTTTATAAGTTTTTAAAGGTAACTGACAGGCGAGTTAAAAAAGCTTTTATCTTTACATAATATTTATTCTTTATTATAAAAAGTTCTGAAACATAGAGCAAATAAAACTCATCTTATTTCTTTTAAATTGTTTATGCCTGGAATAGAGTTGCCATAATAATATTTTTTTTTTCAAACGTTACAAAAATATTAATTTTTGCGACGTGATTGACAATATGAAAAGGCAGTTTAACGCATAGGCATAAAAGTAAAGCACTTTTTTCTACTAGTCCATAGACAAACAAATAAAAAGAGACTGACAAATCTCATGATAAAGAGTGGGACCGCGTTCCCGTAGCTGACAAATCAGAATAAAGAATTTGAAACCAATTAGCAGGAGCGCATGCTCAGGACGTAACAATCTGTTATTGCTATCTTTCTTTATTATGTGTGCTTTATATGAGAAAGAAAGAGATAGGTATAAAACGTATCGTAAGACATTATCGCACATTCTGGCTGGCGGAAAATTTAAATTAGCCTTTATTAGAAGTATTCCTTCATTCTGAAACTGAAAATTTTGACTTAAACTGATTTATTCCCCATACCACGTAAAGGGAACGAAAGAGTACTACTATTATAAGGGAAATTATAAAAAAAAGCAAAAATTGTACTGTTTTATAAACATATTTACTTATACATAAAAATAAATAAACTTTTTATAATATAATAACAAAAAATAACAGTGTTTATTCCACCAACTGACTGTTGCAGGAAACGATCGGCCAATTTTTTTAAAGGGCATTAAAAATCTAATTTTCGAAAAAACTGCCTAATTGCAATAACAAAGTGAATATCCAAACAAAGAAGACTTTACGAGAATCATGATCCTGAACTATTTTCAAGTCTAGTTTTAATCCTAAAACAAAAGTAAAATAGGTATATTAATAAAGTTTCTGGTTACTATAAACCAGCTATAAAACTATCCAAAAAATGAAAAAAATTAATTGTATTAATTTGTTATGTTAAGAGAGGTTCGAAATATTTTTGACACTACTACTTCTACTTTGTTCTTCATAAGATGATAAATATAACTACTTACTTTTATTTTACAGGGTGTCTTTAACATATCTATCAGAGAAAGGGGGCACCAATACATATAAAAAATAGATTATACTGGTTCCTGCAGCAAATAAAATAACAAATAGTTTAACCGAAAATTATAAGTAGCAAAATATAAATACCTATATGGAAGAAAGGAATTTGTTCCCTATGCATATTCATAAGTCAATAAAATGGAGAGTTTAGAAAAAAAGGTAAATCACCAAAAAAAAAATTAACAAACATGACGAATTGTCATGATGTTGTCATCTTGGTTGTCATGATGACGAAAACGAAAGGCGATTGTTCTAATTTCTATTTAGAAATTACGTTTTATATGGTTGCTTCTTTCTCTCTTGTTATATTAGAATGAGATAGTGGGCCCAATAGACGCAATGCGCAGATCAACATAAATAGAACGAAATTGTTGCTTACGGGAACGTTGTCCCTCTCTTTACCATTTAATTTGCCAGTCTCTTTTTATTTACTAGCCTAGAAAATGCAGTTTGACACACGGAAAACTCGATCTGAAATTGGCGTTTTGCAAACTAATTTGTGTTCTAAAAAATTTAGCGCACGACATGTGTCATTTTGCACACTTCTTCGTACCACTTTTTCGACATTTTGGCCTCTTGTTTGCGGCTCGAGCCAAACACTGTGCAGCCGTCGGAAAAACGTCGTTTTCATTACATCGCAAATTATTTATTTTTTCAAAACTGGCAAAAGTACTGAGTGAGTCTGCTGCTAATTTGTAGTCGTAGAAAAAAATAGCGTAAAAACTCGTTCGAAAACTTCTTCGTACACTTGTTCGACTTGTGGCTCGCCTGCGGCTCGAGCCAACAAACTGTGGAACTCGTGTGCAAAACGTCGTTTTCAAAAACTCGTTGTTTAATATACTATTTTTCGTCTCATAAAAGTGCAGAAACAATATTATTAAACTGATATAAAGTGTCAAATTCAACGAGCGTAACCATAGTTGTTCGATATATAACATAGATAAAAAGACTTATACTATTAAATAGATAGGCAACTTATAATACATTTTCAATTTTTTATTATACAAGGGCGCCTCTGGTAGATGGAGAAGAAATACTAATGGAAGAGAGGGGGTGCGGGAAAGGGGGGTTGTTTTAGTTAATTAAAATAAATTTAGACATACATGTAAGAACACTTTGTGTGCTTTTAATTAGGTCGATCATATTATAAACGATAAATCAACTGAATTAAAAGCATACAAAGTGTTCTTATATGTCGGATATTAATTAAAAAATATATTAAAAATACTAGAAATAGTATATATTAAGTTGTTACAGTTATAATTTAATCTTTGGCGGTTTTCAGCAAATAGCAGGCAGTTTTACATAATTTTCCTCCCTTTGAAGTGAATTGGAAACGGCTAGGTATATAATTTTGGTGTAGGCAAGATTCCCAGTTTGTTTCTGTTTGGGACCTGAAATAATAAAAACAAATTAAATCAGATGTAATCATCTGCTGATCATGCTAATATAAAACGCGCGTCCTTAATTCCTTAATTCCTTACATGCACCGTAAAAAAACTTAAATAACTGCTCTGCAAGTAGCATTTATTAGCAGTACTAATTTAAAAAATCTATAACTGTAAGTAGATATGTTTAATTTACTTACCATTGTATCCTTCGGAAACCAGGTGTACAACAATTAAACTCCATGATAAAAAATAATTAACAGTTATTACAAAACACAAATTGTCCCACCATTTTTAAAAAACATTGTCTAAAACAGAATACTGGCAAAAAATCTGAAGGAATTTAATTTTACAATAATTCGACAAATCAAAACGAAATCAAACCGTAAAATCACAACAAAGCGTCTCTGAGTGACAGTTAAAAAATCAAAATTTTATTTATTGTCAGATATTGACATTTGCATTGTTAATATTGACAGTTTTAATATTTTGCGCCTCTGCATCTTGGAGGAAAAACTATTTTTAATGAACTGTCATTTCCATTTAAGTTTCCCAGCCATGGTTGTCATGATGACGAAAACGAAAGGCGATTGTTCTAATTTTTATTTAGAAATTACGTTTTATATGGTTGCTTCTTTCTCTCTTGTTATATTAGAATGAGATAGTGGGCCCAATAGACGCAATGCGCAGATCAACATAAATAGAATGAAATTTTGCGTTCTGAGTTGCGCTACGGAACGTTGTCCTCTCTTTGCCATTTAATTTGCCAGTCTCTTTTATTTGTTTGTCTATGATCGCAAATTATTTCACAAAACTGGCAAAAAACTGAGTGAGTCTGCTGCTAATTTGTAGTCGTAGAAAAAAATAGCGTAAAAAACTCGTTCGAAAACTTCTTCCCACACTCGTTCGACTTGTGGCTCTTGCCTGCGGCTCGAGCCAACAAACTGTGGAACTCGTGTGCAAAACGTCGTTTTCAAAACTCGTTGTTTAATATACTATTTTTTCGTCTCATAAAAGTACGAAACTATATTATTAAACTGATATAAAGTGTCAAATTCAACGAGCGTAACCATAGTTGTTCGATATATAACATAGATAAAAGACTTATACTATTAAATAGATAGGCAACTTATAATACATTTCAATTTTATTATACAAGGGCGCCTCTGGTAGATGGAGGAAGAAATACTAATGGAAGAGAGGGGGTGCGGGGAAAGGGGGTTGTTTTAGTTAATTTAAAATAAATTTAGACATACATGTAAGAACACTTTGTGTGCTTTTAATTGGTCGAACATATTATAAACGATAAATCAACTGAATTAAAAGCATACAAAGTGTTCTTATATGTCGGATATTAATACTAATTTATACTATTTTTTCGTCTCATAAAAGTACGAAACTATATTATTAAACTGATATAAAGTGTCAAATTCAACGAGCGTAACCATAGTTGTTCGATATATAACTACATACAAGGTATGACTTTTAACTCTTTTTATATTATTTGAAACGTCACATAAGTATTAGTTTTCGCCATGTGATTGACAATATAAAAACGTTATTTCATGCTAAAATAGGCCTGATCGAAAAATAAAACTGTTTTTTGTTCTTTCCCTTCAAAAGAAAAAAAGTTTCTGGAAATTTCCTCGACGATAAATACCCAAAAGCCTCGGAACTGTCTTTCAAGGATCGTTGACTAATTTAGTAGGTTCCTGTCGAAAATAGACGAGACTTTCCGATACTAACGGAATATTTATGGCCTGTAAGATTCCCCAACAAGTTTATTAATATAATTTTACTTACTTTTAGACAGGAGCGCTTATACGGACGGGGTAATAATAGGGGTAATTACCCCCATATCCCCCTCCCATATGATATCAAGAAATTTTCTATCTAACTTTTACCGAGTTCAGGAAAAAAAATAATCTGAATTTCGCCGAATATACCATTAAGCAAATCCAAAAAGCAAATTATATAAAAGGTTTATCTGGATTAACCCGCAGCTTATCCCTTATTCCATTAGGAAAAATAAGGGCAAACTCGAAAATTGTGAGACAAAACAAATAAAGGAAAGTCCATCCTGGATAATCGGGAAAATAATATAAAGAAAAATAAAGGTTTTCTACAAATAGGAAAATTAAAATTCTTTATATAAAAAAATAAAAAGTATAACATGGTCTAAAGGAGTTTCTTTATAATTGGGCTGTGGTTTCAGAAATTTATCAAATACAATAAAACTATTTTATTCAACAGCCACTACTTATACAGACATTACTCACATGTATGCCATGCCATATAAAATAAATAATAAAACACGCGTGAGTTTTTAAAGTTACAACAAACTAGTGTGTTATAACTTCAAAGATACACCATTTTATAGAAATTTAAGCGCCTATGATCTTTATGATAGGCAGTCATTTTCACGCCGTGCCTGCACCCCGTGTCCGCTGATGTTTGCGAGTAGCGGAGTGGTAGGCTTTGGAACCCGTTGAATGTCGGAGATTGTTGATTTTCGGCCGAGAAAAGACATTGTTTCAAGCATAGACTTAAAATAAAATATAGACTACACTATTTACATCTCAACGCGGACAGACAATATTTTTTGTACACATGTTTACTTCTGGGTACAGTCGACCGAGCGTTCCTCATCCAGCCTATGTTGTCACGTCTTTAATATTATCAATATTTTTTTTCTTGTTATACACATATATTGAGATATTAATACTACAGTTTAATAAAGTAGGTTTTAATATTCCATAGATGTATTAAATAGTCCTTATACTACTAAATTATAAGTCGGATACTGTTTAAAAAGGATAAGTTCTTTACAATATGATAACACCGATTAGAGGCGAGGGAGCCTATTCATTCATTTATTACCTTGTAGTACGCGTGGCAAGTGTGCGGTAAAGCTTTGATGCCGCTATGTCCCCGGCTGTATTAACGCATTTTCTTAGTTTGTAGTCCTTAAGTGTTTATTTTATTGACTTTTTCTGTTCAAGAACTATAAAATATGGTTCGCCAGTGCCAAATTTGCAAGAAATTTGACTTAAATAATCCATTTAAGTCTTGAAACGACTTTCGACCGGTAGGCAACTCTCAATTTACCCATTGGGAGTCAGTGGCGTTGTTGTAGAAAGGCGCTTATTTAGATAATATTTTAGTAAAATGTAAAATCTGAATTTTTTCTCTTATATTACATTATTTACTTACTTACATTGTAACAAAATCATAATTATAACCCTGTTAATAATTAATAATGTTTTTATTAAAAATATATTCCGGTTTATTCTAAAATTATCTTCAGAATCTAAAATAACATACAAGAATTTTAATATGATATTACATTATGAGACAATATTTTTTAATATACCGGGTCGTCTCAAAAGTGGTTCACCGCTATAACTTTTTTATTTTTTCAGATAAAAAAACAGATTTGTATGTTAGTAGGTATATGACATAAATTAGGATTTATTGACGTATTCAATTGTTTTTGGTCTCTTTCTGTTTCACCGAAATGATTACATCTTTTGATTTTTAAAGGCACCCTCGGTATATTTCTACTTTATTCGATAGAAAATGATAATAGAATTCTGAATAGAATGACATATCATATGTCAACTTTTGACATTGTCGCTTAAAAACAAATCGTATTATAAATTTCAATCCAGGGTGCCATGGTGTTGTTAAAAACACTAAGTTTTAATCAAGGAGCCTTGGAAAAATAGTTTTGATCGTCTAATGGGTTTCGTGTCTTGTCTAGGCCGATTAAAAGATGTACAAATCATATTTTTAATCATACATATGTCAATTTTTTCAAATGGAACAAGGGTGACTCGTTAGCATATTTGGAAAAAGCATTTTTTTATGAATATATTGATACCACACACTTGGTATTTCGAGTCAAATTGTCGTTATGAACCACGTGTTACAATTACAATTAAACCATATGCGAAAGTGTCAAAAGTTGACATATGATATGTCATTCTATTCAGAGTGTCATTTTCTATCAAATAAAGTAGAAATATACCGAGGGTGCCGTTTAAAAATTAAAAGTTATAGTCATTTCCGGTGAAACAGAAAGTGACCAAAAACAATTGAATGCGTCAATCAATCCTAATTTATGTCATATACTAACATACTAAATCTTGTTTTTTTATTTGAAAATATAAAAAAATTATGGGGTTGAGCCACTTTTGGGACGCACCCGGTATAATAAAGACAGTACCGAGTTAAATAAATGTAGTTTTCATTTTATCCCCTTCCTATCACCTTCCTTGCTTTAATGGAACAGATTTATGTTTTCTCTATTTTACATAATAAGACATCACTTAACCAGAAAAAAAATTACAACAATCATATTTTTTTTTCTCTCTCTGTCGCCGATTCTATTATATCTGTGGAATAGATCCTGTTTTCATTAATATTAGGGGTTGTAAATGTTTGACTAAATTAATAATTTATTATATTAATTTCAAAATTACGTAATTTCGATTATAAAATTTCTTCTATAACGTGTATTTTATTATTTTTATCCTTTTGGACTGTCCTAAATCTTAATAAAAAAAATAAAAATTACCCGGCTATGATACGGAGAGTTCAGATGTACTTGAGAAACGAAAGACAGTGTTGTGTTTCTCTGCAGAGTCGTCAGGGAACGACCGTTACGACAGAGACAACCTATCTATCGCTCGTGTCGCACTCGTTATAACCTAAAACAATAACAGAACAATAACAAGACAGTGTCTGACCGCATGTTCCAGCTATTTATGAATGAGATGCTCAGTCTATATTTTATTTTAAGTCTATGGTTTCAAGATAGTTAGAATTGTATTTTAAATATCAATTTCTGTTAAATATATGTGGCGATGAGTGTAATCCAGCGTTCTTAGGCCGTACAAGCGAATTTCTGACATACTGACGACTATTGACTTGACTTTGACCTTTGAGGCTATCGTTTCGTAAAGGCGTCGCGTCGCGTCGGTTTCGAGGATCTATTCGGTCGTCTCAGATACGGGTACCCGTCGGCGTCGGATTTCGGATACCGTCGTCGGATCGGAGAAGCGCGAAAAGAAAACCGGAGGGATCATTCTGCTGGCTGTAGTGCTCGAAGATATTAGCGGAAAAAATGGAGTGCTGGAAAGAAGCGTCATATCACCCCTACAAGTTACAGACTCCGCATGATAACAGGAAAAGGTAGTGAGCCAACACATTATCTGAACAAATCTCTTCTGAAAGGTATTTTAAAAATGGGTAGAAAAAAAATCGAGATAAATTCTAAGGTAATTACGAGATAAATTCTAAGGTAGTATTTTTATACAGTAAAAATTGTTGTCAAGGAGACAGATTTGAGTTTAAACATAGACAAACAAATAAAAAGAGACTGGCAAATTCCCGTAGCGCAACTCAGAACGCAAAATTTCGTTCTATTTATGTGGATCTGCGCATTGCGTCTATTGGGCCCACTATCTCATTCTAATATAACAAGAGAGAAAGAAGCAGCCATATAAAACGTAATTTCTAAATAGAAATTAGAACAATCGCCTTTCGTTTTCGTCATTATGACAACCAAGATGACAACATCATGACAATTCGTCATGTTTGTTAATTTTCTTTTGTTGATTTACCTTTTTTCTAAACTCTCCATTTTATTGACTTATGAATAGGGATAGGAGCATACAAATTCCTTTGTCCCATATAGGTATTTATATTTTGTTACTTATAACTTTAGGTTATACTATTTGTTATTTTAATTTGCTGCAGGAAAATGTATCATCTATTTTCTATATGTATTGGTGCCCCCTCTCTCTGATAGATATGTTTTTATTTTACGTGGTAAAATAAAAGTAAGTAGTTATATTTATCATATTATTAAGCAAAAGAAGAAGTATAGTAGTGTCAAAATTATTTCAAACCTCCGATAACATAACAAATTAATACAATTATTTTTTTTATTTTTTTTGACAGGTAGTTTATAGCTGCTTTATAGTAAATAGAAACTTTATTAATATACCTATTTTACTATTGTTTTAATTAAAACTGACTTGAAAATGGTTCAGGATCATGATTCTCGTAAAGTCTTCTTTGCTTGGATATTCACTTTGTTACTGCAATTAGGCAGTTTTTTCGGTGGATGGAATGAACACTGTTATTTTTTGTTATTATATTATAAAAAGTTTATTTATTTTTATGTATAAATAAATATGTTTATAAAACAGTACAATTTTTGTTTTTTTTTTATAATTTCCCTTATAATAGTAGTATTCTTTCGTTCTGAAAGAAACTGCCAAATTTTCACTTAAACTGATTTATTCCCTACACCGCGTTCCCTTTACGTGGTATAATGAATAAATCAGTTTAAGTGAAAATTTTCAGTTTCAGAATGAAAGAATACTACTAATAATGGTTAATTTAAATTTTCCGCCAGATAGAATGTGCGATAATGTCTTATGATACGTTTTATACCTATCTCTTCCTTCATATAAAGCACACATAATAAAGAAAGATACCCAATAAAGACGTATCTCCTGCCATGGTCCTGCTAATTGGTTTCAAAATTGTTATTCTGAGTTGCGCTACGGGAACGCGGTCCCACTCTTTACCATTGGATTTGTCAGTCTCTTTTTTATTTGTTTGTCTATGGTTTAAAGTAATTGTTCGGATTTTTCGATTTCGGTGATATGAATCGCCTCGTGGTTCAAGAGGTCATCGATAGATTATGGCGCTACCGTAGTCGGTTGATTCAAGGGTCGATTTCGCTTTTAAAAAGAAAATGGCATAATATATAGTATCTTATCTATGGAAGATGGCTGCGAACCTCAGCATAAACAGACAGTTTTTCACGCAAAAAGTAAAATTTTATTATTAAAATTAAAAGTTAAATAAATATCTATCTGTGGTCCTCCTGAGGAATAAAATTTCTAGAGTTATGTGTTATTTAGTATATTAGTTATGTTGAGTATGTGTTATTTTATTCTCATTAAACTTCTTGATGACGTCTTAATTTCAGTGTCAGTGTTATCTAGCCAACCAAACATAAACGCACCCTGATAATTTATTAATTCGCAACAATGAAAGTAGAACTGGTAGATCCTTTTAAAGCAATTATTCTTTACAGATTGAACATGAAACAGTTCTGCTGTTGGATCAAATTTTGTATGGCACTCGCGTGTTTTAACATACTAAGGGCTAGCAAAGGTTTAGTCTTGGGTCGAGATTTCCGTATGTAAGAAGAGTACAATGCGTTTATAATGTACTGAACAAAGAGAGGACAGTAAACATGTTGCCAAACGTATGAAATAAACCGAGAAACTGTGCACATCGCCAAGATACATGGAAGGGGATATAGCAGATTTGTCGCAGTTGACCAGTCGACCCAATCAATACCTCTGTGAGTACTTAAAGTTCTAGGAAAGGTGTACGTCATGCGTTCAGCTTCACGATTTAATTACGTCCCGTGATACTTAATTTGTTTATTTTTAACGAGTCGTTGTAATTTTCCCTATAGCTTGAATTTTTTAAGGGCAAGCTAGAAACACATGCATTTTGGTAAAAATAAGTGGAATTGAGTGAGTGTTCGCTAGTGGTCGCGCTATTAGAACTCTGAATTCAAAATCGATATCTCGAAATCTATTAGAAATAATAGATTGTAGTTTTTCAAGAACTTTGTTAATAAATGGCTGTAGTTTCAATTATGTAGACAGTCTTCAGTTATGGCCTGTTATCAATAAAAAGTTACACGATTGCTGAAAATTGCTATGCTCTAAAAGTAAATGATGGATTGTTTACAATTTTTGAATGGAAAATTAACCTTATCGATATTTTTTATGTAATTCCATTGTAAAATATCCGAAACATGTCTAAAAAAGTTTTATCTAAAGTGGTCTCTTGAGTTATGGCCTCTTATGTGTTAAAAGTTGAGTTTTTAATTTTTTCAGATGCTCAGAAACATGTCTAGTCTGTCCAACGAGAAGATCCTTGACAGTGATAGATGTGTCTGTCATTTTAATTTCAAAGTATTTTACTTGATAGGGAAAGGCGTATCGGCAACGCCGCAACAGCACACCGTCGCGCGTCGCGTCGGTCGGTCGCATTTCTCTCACTCCGACTTAATAAGATCCCTATGCGATTTACTTCCACACATGTAAATGCCGACCCAAAAGTAACAGTTGCCAGCACGGTATAAGTCACTTGAGAAAATTAAAAGTTTGGTTTGCTAATTTTAATGTTCTGAATGTTTATATTGAAATTAGAAGAACAAACTTCTACACTAATTGAAACCACTAATTGCGATGTTCTGAAGGAAGCTTTAGTGTTTTTTAATTTAATTCTCTTATTCCTACATTATAATCCAAAAAAAAAACGTAAGAAATAAAGAAATTTATACGACATTTCTTCCGTTTGTTTTTATCAAGAGCTTGAAATAATAAAAACGCATTGTACAGGAAAAACACTCTCAGAACAGAAAAAATGCTCCAAGAAAACCCATTAACAAAATCACGGATGACGCTCCGAGTGTTCAAGTTCAAGTTTGCCCTAAAACTTTTCCTGAAATCAACGTTTTCCACATTTAACTCCGGGAGTTTTCCAGATTTAACTTTAAAATTTCCGAAAGAAGGGGGAAAACGGAAAATTGTCTGGCATGTGTTTAGAAACGGAAATTTCTAATTGAAAAGGAAAGTGATGCGTTTTTTGCGTAGCAAAAATGATTAAAATTAGTACAATGTACAGGGTGTCCCAATATTCCATGGACATAGAACTACAGCGAAATTTTGGAAAGTGCTTCGTTCGTCAAACTTTAAAAAAATAAACAGATTTTTTAAGATATTCTAAGTCCCGTTATTCCGACTTGAATACTGCCAAGACACATTATATAATTAAAAGATGCCCAAATCGTATTTTTAATAATCTCTCAATTTTTTCAAATGGAACGAGAGTGGCTCATTGGCATATTTAGAAAAAACATTTTTTACGAAAAGGTGAGCCATCTTAAAAAAAATAATTCTTTAAGTTTTTTTTTTAAGAATTGGATAAAGAATTAGATAATTGAGAACCGTAGAAAGAGTAGATATGTGTAGTTGCAACAGTTGCAGCATATACAGGGTGGCCCATCAAAAACGTTCCGCAAGGCATAACGGCCAGGGTATTTTTTTTTAAATATCCAAAAACACATAAATTTTGTTTTTGAGGGGGACAACTTTTGACCCAAAAATGATTGCAAAATCTTCAATCCTCTAAACGGGGGTGTCATCCCCCAACTTTTTTCAAATGGGAAGGGGGGTCAAGTGGCGCCGCAATGAAAAGAGCTTTCTATTCTCTATATTTCGCCGCTTTGTTTTTGAAAATCGGTCGAGTCATTGAGAAAATATGAAGGATTGAAATTTAAAAAGTTTATCGTGATTCGTAATTCGCCGTTGTTTATTCCGGAAGCAACGAGATATCATAGTGTTTTTCCTTTGTCCGTAATTTTTTACCAGTTCATAGACAAAGAGATGTAGCGGGAATTGTAATAGTTCTTGAAATCATTAAGTAGCCCATGGACGTACGTTATGTGTAGCGAGTATGAAAGAAAGAGATAGGTATAAAACGTATATCAAAGACATCAAAGAAGAACTGGCCGGCGAATAGCCATTTCGTAACCGAAATTACCAACCGGATTATAATATATCTCTTCATACGTGGAACGTGGTGTTAGAAATAAATCAGTTTAAGTGAAAATTTGCAGTTTCTTTTAGAACGAAAGAATACTACTATAAGGGAAATTATAAAATTCCAATTGGTTTTACAAAAAGCCTATTTATTTTATGTATAACTAACAACACAAGTTTATAAAACAGCAAAATTTTTTTTTATAATTCCCTTATAATAGTAGTATCCTTTCGTTCTGAAAGAAACTGCTAATTTTCACTTAAACTGATTTATTCCCAACACCACGTTCCCTTTACGTGGTATAGGGAATATGTATAATCAGTTTAAGTGAAAATTTTCAGTTTTAGAATGAAAGAATGGCTAATTTAAATTTTCCGCCAGCCAGACTGTGCGATAATGTCTTACGATACGTTTTACACCTATCTCTTTCTTTTTCATATAAAGCACACATAATAAAGAAAGATAGCAATAAAGACGTACGCCCTGCCGTGGTCCTGCTAATTGGTTTCAAAATTCTTATTCTGAGTTCCGCTACGGGAACGCGGTTCCACTCTTTACCATGGGATTTGTTAGTCTCTTTTTATTTGTTTGTCTAGGGGCTGTAGTAAAAAAATTACGGACCAAAAGTGGCGCGAAAACGCTATGACCAATCTCGTTTTTTGTCCCAAAAGCGGGTCATGTAGCAACAATTCCTCTGCAAGATCAAAGAACTGTTACTGCTGATTGGTACAAATCGGCGAGTTTGCTCAAATTGCTGAGTTTCGAAAAATCAACAATGTTTCTCCACTAAGACAATACCAAGTTACCATCCATTTACTCAATTCACAATAATTTATTTGTACTGCAAGTCCGGACACAATGTCTCTCAGATTTAAACACTTTGCTTAAAATTATAAAATGTTATTTAACTCACTCCTTGCATGAAAATAGATTTTTAAAACCTTAATATTTGTAACTCCAATTATTTAAATGTTTGTCAGAATCAAAAAATGAACTGACTGTTATTAGATACTGACCCAAACTCAGAATTCCTACTGTTACAAAAATTAAAAGAGAATGAAAAAATTAAATTTATATTATTACGTTTTATTTTCATCTATTTCTTATTATATGATCATTTCATCTCCATATTAGACGTTTTTTATATGATTTGGTCATCACCAATCGACATAGTGACGCGCTAGATTGCGTCCGAAGACACAATTACAGTTATTAGAAGGAATTTGACCCTCTTTATTGTTATACCTTCGATTTTTAATTCGATCTTCGAATGAACTCGATTGTTTAGGCGCTCCTTTTGATCGTTGATCGATCAGACTTTCGGCGTCGCTAAGCACCGTTATATAATTTCGATAATAAAAAATGAATTTCATCATTTTATAACCTTTAGATTATATTACACAATACTTTATTATGTAAAAAAACTAGGTATTTGATTTTAAAAATTTAAGTTGTTAAACGAAATTGATATATACGAGGGTAGTCTTAAAAGTTTCCGAGGTTGCCACGTAAATGTTACAGTAAAAGTCGGAAATCCAATAAATGTATCACTAGGAAATGCTAAAGCAGTATTCGGTAGTAAGCTCCAGTGAATGTAGCAATAATTGGAGAAAATAAATAAATAAATAAATGCCGTTATTGTCAAAAAAGAATTACAATTTGTACAAAGGTAAAGTAAACAAACAAAAGAGAATACAAAACAAAGTATAAAAACTAACAAGTATACAAATTACATAGTCAGTCTTATTGTTTAAAATAAAAATTTATAAATGTTTAAAATGTCAAAGAATAAAAAAATAAAAATAAGATTCAAAAATATTTAGTAAGTTTATAGTAAATATTAGACCAATGTTTACAAGATCAAATTCGATTATCAAAATATAAGTCATTTACGGCGTAGAAAGCTTTGTCTAGTAAATAAGATTTCAATGCTTTGCAAAATGAAGCAAATGATGTTATGGATGTGATTTCAAATGGCAGGCGATTGTGTATTTTTGTCGAGTTGTATAATATTAAACTTTTAACTAACTCTGAGCGTGGGGTAGGTAGATAAAGATCTTGCTCCGCGTTCCTGAGTGGATAAGTGTGAGATGGCCTTTCTTGAGAAGCTGATACATGCTTACGTTAATACCAAACCTAATGGCAAACGGATTCAAATATAAATAAGGAAGGAAAAGTTAATATCTTTAATTTTTTAAAAAAGTCCTGGCAATGAGTTCTGCTGTTTAGTCCCGGTGAATATCGAACAACTCTCTTCTGAAACTTCAAAATGCGGTCAAAAGAACGGAAGGGCATATCTGAGGTGCGACTCAAAAAGTGCATAATAAACAGTTCTAGCCACTGACAAGTTAAGCTCCTTAGAAACAGATATTAATGCAAAACAGGCAGAGCTTAATTTTTTCGACAAAGCGTTAGTATGCATGTCCCATTTTAGAAACAAATTATGTAGAAAAATAAAAAAAAAATAAATTAAACAATAAGTTTTGTACTCGAAGACTTTTCAAACTACCCTCGTAGAATGGTTAAGATTCACTTACCTTAGTGGTTTAAAGTATTCACACAAATAGTCGAATCTCTCATCTGGTACTGGAACCCTACGTAATAAAAAAACACCATGATAATTTCTTAAATTATTGACAATATGCAAAAAATTTTTGAATACCATTTGAAACTAATCATATACATTGATTTATTTTGACCCAGCAAAATATAAACAAACCGTTGGTTATTTTAACAGATTGCTTTGATTGGACCACTATGTATAATATTTTCTCAAGACCCCGAAACTAGGCCAATCAAAATTTTGTAAGAATTGTAACAATCAAGCAACTTTCAGACTTGTTAGCGTCTACCCTATAGAATTGATTAAATTCGCTTAAAGCGCGTGACCTTGGCTGACAGTAGCCTAGACCAACAGTAGCCAGAACTGAATATCCGCGCAGGTCCAAGCATGAATGCTGTCTTGAGGCGTCAAGACCAGTGCTGCCAGGTCTGGTGAAATTTCACCAGATCTGGTGATTTTCGACCCCACTTGGTGAAATGGTGAAAATTTTTTGAAAAAGCCTTTTTTCTGGTGATTTTTGGACACTGGCTTTTATTAAACAAAAAACACTATTATATTATGAGTTTACATTCAAAACGTAACAATGGTTATTGCAAAAAATAGAACAAATATACCTATTAAACTAAGTTTCAGGTAGAAAAATTAATTAACTTGAGAATTGACTTGAAACTTGACTTTTTTACATGGCTATACCGGGTGCGTCTCAAAAGTGGCTCACCTCTATAACTTTTTTACTTTTTCAGTTAAAAAAACGAGATTTGGTATGTTAGTATACGACATAAATTAGGATTGATTGAAGCATTCAATTGTTTTCGGTCACTTCCTGTTTCACCGGAAATTACTACAACTTTTGATTTTAAATGGCACCCTCGGCATTTTTTACTTCATTCGATAGAAAATAACACTCTGAATAGAATTACATATCATGTGTCAACTTTTTGACATTTTCACATATGGTTTATTTGAAATTATAACTTGCGGTTCGTAAAGAAAATTTGACTCGAAATACCAAGTGTGCGGTATAAAATTATTCGTAAAAAAATGATTTTTCCAAATATGCTAATGAGCCATTCTAGTTCCATTTTAAAAAATTGAGATATGATTAAATATACGATTTGAGCATTTTCACGATCAAATCTATTTTTCCAAGGTCCTTAATTAAGAATTATTGTTTTTAACATAGCCATGGCATTCTAGATTGAGTTTTAAAATATGATTTTTTATTAAGCGAGAATGTCAAAACTTGACATATAATATGTCATTCTATTCAGAGTGTCATTTTCTATCGAATAAAGTAAAAATATACCGAGGATGCCATTTAAAAACCAAAAATTGTAGTCATTTCCGGTGAAACAGGAAGTGACCAAAAACAATTGAATACGTTAATCCAATCTTAATTTTGTCATACATTAACATACCAAATCTTGTTTTTTTATCTGAAAAAATAAAAAAGTTATTATAGGGGTAAGCCATTTTGAGACCAGTATATTTGCATTTTGCATTTCAAAAATATTTTTTTTTTAATAAAATGTGTTTTAAAACTATTTATTTGGTTCTTTTTTAAATATTATCTGTAACTACTGTATTATATGCGAAAAAATTAAAATCTGGTGATTTTTTTCCAAATCTGGCAACTTTTAGAGCAGATATCTGGTGATTTTTAATATTATGACCTGGCAGCACTGGTCAAGACTTCACTTCGTCGCGCGCCCTGCTTGATAATGTATATCTTTTTTTTAATTAATTAGTTTATTAATAATGTATATCTATAAAGAGACCACCTTGTCTCTAATATGACTTTTGGTTTAAAGGTATTTTAAATTAAAATTAATCTACTCACACGGAAATTATTACTATTTTAATAGAAATATTTACTATACAGGGTGGCCCATCGAAAACGTTCCGCAAGGCATAACGGCCAGGGTATTAATTCTTCAAAAAATCCAAAAACACGTCAATTTTGTTTGTGAGGGGGACACCTTTTGCCCCATAAATGATTGCAAAATATTCAACCCTCTAAGCAGGGGTGTCATCCCCCAACGTTTTTCAAATGGGAAGGGGGGGTCAAGAGGCGCCGCAATGAAAAGAGCTTTCTATTCTCTATAGTTCCCCTATCAGGGGAACTATAGAGAATACAAAGTCATTGAGAAAATATGAAGGATTGAAATTTGAAAAGTTTTTTTAAACATTTGTCAGAGTAAATGATAAGGATAAATTGCTTCGACCAATTTGAGGTTTTTTCTTAGTATTTTTAGATGTTTAAGCATTTTTTCACTTGCCACAAGGTTGAACGAGCAGGTGCGGTAGTTGCTAGATAGCTGTTCTGTGACTTGTACGTTGAAGTTCTTCTCAATATCGTTAAACTGACCTGCAATAGAATTTCCAAAAATACCAGCCCACACGTTCAATTCCCTAGGGCTTTGTGTGTGCACCTCGTGAAAAATCCTGGGGTTGTCCTCAGCCCAGTACCGACAGTTGTGCCGATTAACTACACCGTTCAAAAAGAAAGTACACTCATCCAAAAAACACACATTAAATAGGAAATTATTATCATTCGCCACTCGTTCACTCATAGTTCCACAAAATTGCAAGCGACGATCAAAATCGTCTTTGTTGAGTTCTTGTACCAACTGAATTTTGTACGGGTGGAACTTGTGTTTTTTTAATATCCTTTGGACACTTGTACGATTCACGCCGCACAGTAGGCAATATGTCCAAACCAAGTTGCAAAAAATAACATCCACAGTTAGCATTTATGGCAATAACATTAAATCGGAAACATATTAGTTAAGAGGAAACCACATAAAACTAACAAAAAAAAACATATTCGGAGTGTCTTTCGAGGGGTTGTAAAACGAACTTTGCGCAAAACCTACATTTTCAGTTAATTTGTGTCCAATAACTGCCTTTTTTCTACAATTTTTTAAATAGTAGGCGTTGCATTCAAGTGACACAGTATTATAACAATTGAATCGGTCGACCTTAGCTTGCTGTCAATAATTATTGTGAAATTGTCATAATGTGTTTTACGTAGATTCCCGGTTGCGGTAAATTTAATGTCAAGGTAAGTAAAAAGTATCTTTTATTTTGATTTTTGGATAAAAACTAGGTAAAGGTCAAAGTAGAACATAATCATTTAAGGTTTTTTGATAGTGGCATATATTCTATCTTAGAAAAGTTAAGTCAAAAAATCGCAAAAATCGCAACATTAAACTTATTGGAAGCGTATGTCTCAATGCGTATGTGTATAGTAAGATCCTTTATGTGGATACTTCTCATAAATTAATTGTTATAGTAGCTAGAGAAGAACTTGAAATATAGTTACGTAATTTTTCTCAAGATTTCCGAAGAGGTATGTCATAAATGTCAAATGACATTTTTTTAAAAATTGACAAATTTTGACAGTACCTAATTTTTTAAATTAAATGAAATTGATTTTTCTTCAGATTTAAAAATGTGCACTTCGTGACCATTGCTTCCAGCTGTTATAAAACAAAATATCAGTAAATAGTAGGTGGTAAAATAAAATTTAGATATTTTTAATAGGTATAAGTTCTGTTATTTTCGAAATCGTCATTGTTTAATTCTCAGAATATTGTTACTTATTTAAAATATAATAATAAAATATTGTTCACATATTATCTGGTATTATTAGAAACCCAACTTATTCAAATGACAAAAATGTTCGATTGGATTAGTATACTTAAGGTTTTCTTTTATACATTGACACCCCCTTTATCTTTTTTATTTGACGTTTTCGAAAACTGTCTCAGATGAAAGTGGTTTTGAATAAATTTGCCAAAAAAGTCTATTTCGCATATCCAAAGTGCTTCAATAAGTCTAGGCGTGGTTCAACTATCTTATTTCAAATCAGGTATAGGCTATACTACATAAAAGTAGTTAGGATTTTTAGGAGAAAATAAAAATCAAATAAAAAATTGGGTACTAATTTGAAATAAGAAAGTTGGGCCACGTACAGGATTTCTAAGGCACCCTGTATATGCAAAGAAGACTGTTTTTAAAAATGTATTCGAGACAATTAAACTTTTATTCAAGACACTTTTTTCGAAAACGTCGAATAAAAAAGATACAAAGGATGTCAATATATATACCTAACCTAACAAACCCTGTATATACCGGAGGAGTAATAATTGCTCAATATTAGTCTGTTTCATCTTGGCTCTGCCAAAAATCGTAAAATTTAGTTAAATGTAAAATATTCTTACCGCATTTTGGTAGCTGTATTAGTCAAAAGATGATTTTTCCATTTTATGAATCCCCCCACCACCCCCAACCACTCTTCAAGTCAGCCAAAACTAACTGGGTTCACGGGCTACTGGCATAGAATGTTTTTACCAAATTTGAATGAAATCGTACAATAAAATAATTTTTGCCACATAGTTCTGGATTTTTGCCCACTGTGCGCCGGTCTCATTGGCTAATTTTCTTATACTCAGCGTACTTACCATGGCAACTTGGCCCAATACGAATACCTCCATAGCTTCTAACAAAATTGACGTGTTTTGAAATTTTCTGAAAAAAAATTTACTCTGGCCGTTATGCCTTGCGGAACGTTTTCGATGGGCCACTCTGTATTATAAATGAACAATACATGTGCCAATTTTATTGTTACATAAGTTAATACCTAACATTACCTTAGCACACTATAAAATACCCAGGAAAAATACAGTATTCAAATTAAAAGTTTATTATTACAATTTTCCCATTACAATTAAATCAGTTAAAAATATATAACAGCAACATAAGTATGCTCTAAGAACAGCATTACAAATCTTATTATATCAACATTTCTTTGAATTATTTTTTCGTTCTAATCATCATTCATCTCCACTCCCTTCATGAAGATACAAATCGATATTATCCACACACTTCTCCACAATTTTGGACACCATCGTTGTAAGACTCTCCGATTTAACAGAAGGAGGCAATCTGAAACCAGGCAGTATATCTTCATAGTGCAAATACGGATTCCTGTAAGTCGTCATCCAGTCCAAATACCTCAAAAGCTTCTTCCTTCTTTCGTTGAACAACTCAAATCCATCATCATAGTACTTCTTCAAGTTCGGATCCAACTTATCGTTTTTGGACTTCATGAAAAGTCCCAAACCGATAAGCGCAGAACATTTTACGTCCAGGCCTGGTATAATGGGACGTCTTTTCGATATGAAACAGACAGCTTCGATCACTTCTTTGGCTATGTATTGCTCGAGCATCCCTAAGATCGGAAGTTCTTTGTAGTTCAAGTCAGAATAAACCGGAGCCCTGAACTCTATACCAAACATAAACTGCTGAGGATTTTTCAGGAATGTGTTCAAACATTCTTTCTTATCGAAGAGGTAGATTTTGTCGTTGTACAGCACGGCGAATTTAAGTTTTCCTTTGGTAATAATCACTTGAGTTTTGTAACAAACTGTACAAGATCCATTTTCGTATACATTATCTGGCATAGTACCATGACATGCCACTACTTTTGGCAAACTAGCCGGCATGTTGTTATTATTGTATGGAGGAAGATACAATTCGGGCGTTGCCAGAAAAAAATCTACGTGATCGTTACAGATCCAGTAAAAATTGAATCTGAACTGTATCAAGCCAGTTCTATCAGGAGGATCACCTCCTGATACCAGCTTGTTTGAGAAATGCAGGCACAAAGGGCAGTAATGACGATAGGAAGTTTGCCTATCCAAGAACTCCAAGGGAGTCACTAGCATATTTCCTAACCTCAAAGGCCAATCTTCCGAGATGTGTTGGTGATAGTGCTTAATCTCCCAGAAGGTGCTTTCTAGGTAACCCTTACTCTCGTGGTACAGCCTCCATTTTGATGGATCAATCGGAAGCGATACTGTAGCTTGGTACTCTCTATCAAACCATTCTCTAAAGCATCCACTATCTTTACTCCACAACTCGTAGAAACGCAGTACAAAACATTTACTGTATTTCGGAAAAGGTGACTTTGGAATATCCTGGGATAAACATTCTAAAACTTGTTCGGAAGAAGCTTTCAAGTCGATGACAATGTTGGGCAAAAGATCCAGAAAAGCCAAGTGCTTTACCTCGTTCAAAGAATTAGGGAATCCATCAAAAACTATCCCATGACTTGCGGCTTTCTTATCAAAACTTGCTGCCTGTACACTCTTAATAACCATCTCATCAGTTAGTTCCCATCCTTTCCTTAGTACAGTTTCCATATTCCTCCCCAAATCACATTCGGGCAAGTACTTTAAAACGTACCTCACAGCATTTCCTCTAGTAATCAGACTAAACCCGTATCTATCCTGGAATCTTTTTGCCAGAAGAGTTTTACCGCACTTCGGAGGACCCGTTACAGCAATCTTGAAAGGTATTAAAGGAAATTTGAACTCTTTATTAATATACTTTAGGACATTATTCATAAATTGCTCCTTGTTTTGATCTATCAAATAATAAATATAGTTCCTGTATACAACAGGATATAACGTGTTCCTTTCTTCGGCTAGCGAGTACATCTGTAATGGATCGATGTTGTTGTAATACTGAACTGGACAGGTTTTTCCGAATTTACTCAGAAAAAAATAACCTGAAGATAACAGTCTATCGGCTAGCTCCAAACTGACTTCGTAACAATGCTCTAGATATGAATCGTTCCTGAATTTTATGGGTTCTAATAGCAAATAGCTGGCTATAATTGTCTTGTTGAAGTTATCCAAGTTTAAAGATATTTCACTGAATGGGATTTCCTCTAACAAAGCTTTTTCTTTAATTTTCTTGATGAGTTCGATATCCTTTTGGACGGTGTTAAAAATCAAAGGCTTGGTCTTCGACACGAAGGCCTCAGGGTTCTCTGTTGGAACGTCAAATTTTAAAGGAGGAAATTCTTCATCCAAAACTTTATTTACTTCTTCCAAGTCTTTCTGTTCTGCCACAGAATCGTAACTGATTTGCGAGTTGGTTTCACTTTGTTCTGCATCGACTTGTTTGTCTTGGATTCGTTCTGAATATCTTTTTTCGCGTTTTTCCTCGATTAGAATGTTGAAACTTATTGCCCTATCTTCTCTCCATTTTTCCAGAGCTTTGCTATGTCTTAACTCGATTTCTTGCCGATGTTTGTCCATGGATTCTTGCCAGGATTTCAGTGCTCTATCGATAAATTTCGTTTTCAAGTAAGATTCGGTCGAGGAAGGGTATATGATCATGTCAGGGATCAATTTTTTGCGTACCATAAACTCAATATCACGCGGAGTTCTAGGAAAATCATCTAGAACGAAACCTTTTGACTTGTACGGTTCTCCGAGCCAGTATTTGGCTAACTTTTCGACCGCGTTTTCAGGCAGAGGTACGTTACCTTGTAAGTAATTGTAGAGAACTGAATTTCGATCGGTAGCTAACTCGTTAAGCGTTTGGTTAGCGCGAACATTAAAGCATGTCTTCAAAAAATGTTCATAGCTTACATAAATTAACCCATAATTATTAGAAATTTCTTTGGCCAAGGTTGTTTTACCACATCCAGTAACACCAACAATACAAATCCTGGGAGGTGGGCATTTCTTAACGGAAAACGGTAAAAATTCCCAAGGATCTTTCAAAAACTTCTTGTAGTCTTTCTCGGTAGCTAGAAGGTAATCGTGGTCGTTGTAGGTCAGAGCAAACTGTCTTTTCCCTTTCCACAGAACCCAATTTTCGTGAAGTGTCACTGGACAGTAATGCCAAGTGTCTCCATAAGTCCAGATATTTTCTCTATTTTCTTCAGGTTTTGTCCCGACGATTGTAGTGTCTTCCGTCTCCAAATCACTGCCTTTTTCCTCTAAATCATTTGGTACATTACTTTTCTCTACAATCTTCCTAGGATGAGCTCGCGCTCTGTACTTATCCTGTATATTTTTGATCACCTCCCGAAACAATTGAGGAAAAGACTTGTTCGCAACGTTAATTTCTCTAGGAGTAATATTGTGCTGAAGATAAAATTCCTTAATCTTCTCCCAGTCGTTTTGAAAACCGAGCAAATCATTCTTGTATTCTTCTAGTCTTTGAGAGGGATCAGGTTTATTAGTTTCGGGATTAAAATAAAAACTTCCCGAATCTAGAAGGTTGTCTAGAACGTCACGGATGAAAGATTCTTCAGTACTTTTAGTTGAAGATATAGACGGGCTGCGATGGGCCGCATCAGGAAGTCCGATATCTTCAAAAAACTGTTTGTACTCTCTAAAATACGTACTGATACCATCGGCGAATCGTTTTTCCAGGAACTGACCGTCAGGATCTGTCAGAACGATCACTTCATCGCCGATATACAGCGGGAAAAACCCGTCTATCACTTCCAGGTTGCACATCATCCCGTCGATGATCCAACCACCGTTTCCCAGGTCTTTCGATTTGTATTTCTCCTCGGCTATTCTAAAATGTCTCATAAAAGTCTCCAAGAGCCCGCCAGCGTTGAGCTGGATGTTTCCAAGACCAGCCCTGGCCAGCGAATCGTTTACGTACTCTTTAACAAAATCGTCCTTAGCTGTCGCAGGTTTAACGGCTTGTTTATGAGCCAATTCGAGAGGCAGGTATTGAAGCAACTTCTTCCTTTCGGTCAGGAGACTTCTCCAAGTTTGTTCGTCCATTTTATAAATCGGTACGCCCAAATTGAAAAGTTCCTCGCGTATTTTTGCTAGAGCAGTCGCAAATTCCGTGTCCTCCAACATGTCTTGAGTGGTTATTCGTTTCATTTGCATGGGAAAGGAGGAGATTTCAAAGTGTTCTACTTTCTCCTCTTTGGCGATTTCGTCGAAAATATTCACCATCTCCTCTAAGTAACCTATAGTGGTTTTTAACCATTCCCTGATCTGATCGATGCGTTCCTTTTCGCGTTCCTCCGCCTCAATCTTCCTTTGTTCGTTGAGTAGAGCTATAGCTTCGGCGGTGGCCAGTTTCTTGATCTTACTCAGATACTCATCCTGCCTCTCGTCCAAATAAGCCTTCATGATTTTTACCGTAGACAACACAGTGCCATCAAAGTAATAGGCTAAGCACTGTGCTAAAGCACTTCGTCCACTAAGCCTTGGTCCAAAAATGACAATTTTGCAGCTGGTTTTTGGAAAAGGAGGTAGCAAAAAGGGTCTGGGGTTGCTATAGAATTTTAAATAAGATTCGTTATCGAACAGAAAGAATATTTTATTCATAAATTGAACAGCATATTTAACGTTACCTTCTCTAATATATCCTGACCTCATAGAGACAGGACATAGACTCTCCCAATCGCTCCAAGACCACATGTATTTGTTACTTGGAGCTTGGACCTTTCTCAGTTGTTCAAAGTATTCTTTGGGAGTTAGGCGTTTCTCTTCATTTTGTTCCTTTTGTTCTTCTTCGTCTTCCGGTCCCAATAACGTTTCTTGAGTGGTATAAAACGCCTCTAGCTCCGTATCGCTTAATTTGTTCGGTATAAGAACCTTCTGGACGTTCATGATGTTTAACCTCGATTTGATAATGTTCAGCATGCGTGTAACAGTAGTCCGACCGTCTACTTTTATAAAATACTCTGCGCTGTGAGCCAGGACTCTGCTCTTTATGAACTGTAAAGCAGTGTAGTGGTAGTAATCAAGTTGAGCACTGACGCTAGCATTAAAATCACAAGGTATCTTCACCAAGTCTTTTAGTCTGAAGAGGTCGACTTCAAAAGAATCCATATCGATGAAATCTTGTTCAAATTCAGAATTATTTCCTGAGAGAAACATGTTTCGATAAAGTTTGTTATAGTGTTGTTTCTGAAGGTTGATGGTTTCCCTAGTTTGGAGGTAAAATCGGTTAGAATCTCTTCTATTCACAACATCTATACTTCCGCAGTAGACGTTTATGATAAAGAAAGGACCGTTAAGGAGATCAAACAGAAAATCAAGCTGTTTCTCGTAATCTCTGCCAATTTTCAGATAATTTTCTGAAAAAGTTTCCTCGATCTTTTCATTTTCTTTATGTTTCGCCTGACTAACATTATCCTTAGAGTTTGCGTCCAGTATATGAGTGTCACTGGGTAAACAACAAATGTTTGTAACGGTCTTACAAATGCTCTGGAATATGTCTTTAGCGGTAAAAATGGCCGATTCAGTAGATATAGGCTCCTCTTCGTACAAATCGTTCGGAATTACTGGTAATCCACAGATAACAAAGCCTCTATGTAAGCAAATATCGGAACCAACACGTTTTTTGAGTAGGTTCAGGATGATATCTATGCCTATGGACCTACCGTTTCGGAGATTGAACTCTATACATTCACCAGCACAACTCTTAGACTCTACTTCTTCTTCTATAAGAGTTTGCGGGTCTATGTAGACACATTTCCAATATTCTGCCAAACGTTTACCCAATTCCTTCTGACCTATGTCGGGTTTTCCCATAATAATAAACGAAACAGGTATAGACTCCAAGTATCTGACTTGAGCTTCGCGTTCAGTATATGCGTCATAAGTATGCGTTGAAGGGCCCTTTTTCTGTAAACATTTGTCAACGATTTCGGGTGTGGCCAGGAGATAGTTGACTTTGTTGAAAGGATCGATATCTTCGACGTGGTTGTAGTAAGAATTGGCGCCAGGGTACCAGTGTTCGTTGGTACGAGATGGTTGTTCTTTGTCATTGACTTTGGCAAAATCGATATTCTTGAGGTCTTGAGCTCTGACTAGGAAGGATTGGTCTATGATTACGTCGTTGAAAAATTGGTCTTGGGGTAAATAATAGTCGGTTTTGTTTGGTTTGATGTTGCACATTTTCGTTTTTGGTTATCAATGTCAGAAAATGTCAGGTGATGTTTAATTTCATTAAGGTTGATTCACACGCGTATTATAATTGTAACAGAGTATACAGTCACATATTTATGTGCTGTTCAGTGAAAATTAAATATTTAAAAAATTACTAGGTATTTCAGTCCTTATTCTCACTTTTTTGGCCGAATAAGAAAGTAACTGAACCTCTCCCAAAATTGATTTTTAATCTTTTTTCGTAGTAGCTTTAATACTGTATCAAATTGATATACAGGGTGGTCCGAACTGTATTCCGGATACAACGGCAGCATATTCTGCAGATAAAAATATGTAAAAAAGTTCGTATAAATGTATGTCCTAAATAAAATGCTTAGTTTCAGAGATACAGGGTGTAGAAGTTTCATTTTTATTTCGGTTTTTTTCTAAATAACGTCAATATTTGGATGAAAATTGGTGTCTGGGAGTTTTCTGACATGAGAAATTTGATTTTGATGTCAATATGACTCCTACTTGTAGAGGGCGCCACCTACATATTTTTTAACTGGTTTGAAAAGTAATAACTTTTCGTCCGTACCTGTATAAAACTACTGAGTAAAAAAATATACATTTACGATGTTTTTTACGTAAAAAACCTCTCAAAAATCGAAATTATCAATACCTGTCGTCATTGACATAAATTATACATGTTGACTAAATAGTTATTAGACTGAAGTCATAAATTTGAAATCTTTTTGTGCTAAAAGTTACTGTAGTACTAGTAAGAAACTATTTCATCATCACTTTTTTGGAAGAAAAATTTATGATTAATTTAAAAAAAAAATAAAAAGTTCCCAAATTTATCATTTCAGTCAAATAACTCTCCACTCAACACGTTCATTTTATGTCAATAATGACATGTATTGGCCATTTCCATTCTAACTATCTTGAGAACAGTTGCTCGTAGCGATTTTTACCAAGAGACATTTTTTGCGTAAAAAATCACGAAAATTATATTGTTTCACTTTGTAGTTTTATACAGGTATGGACGAAAAGATATTACTTTTCAAAATCATTAAAACACATGTAGGTGGCGCCCCCTACAAATAGGAGTCCTATTGACATCAAAATCAAATTTCTCATGTCAAAAAACTCCCAAACACCAATTTTCATTAAAATATTAACGCTACTTTTGAAATGTGTAGAAACAGTGTTGTTCATTTCTACACCCTGTATCTCCGAAACAAATCATTTTACGGTTATACGAACTTTTTTACCTATTTTTATCTGCAGAATATGCTGCCGAAGTTTCTGGAATACAGTTTGGACCACACTGTATACCGGGTCAAAACAATGCATAGTTAGTCTTATTTTTTTATACCGTATGATCGAAAAAAAAACGGCGCCAGAGATGGCTACGAAATGAAGATCGCTGTCATTTTATATGTAAAATTATTTGGGGAATATCATCGATCGACATTTCCAAGCCAACTGGACGCCGGTTTTTTTTTCGATCATACGGTAAAATACCTCTATATGTTTTTTTGTTCAAAAAATCTAAACCCTAATCTCATTTATGAATAAAATTATACACACCCTATAAGAGTTATTACCGTTATTTAATACAGGTGAAAAAAATAATTACATTAATACTTATCTCATCCGAACTACTATTTAGTATATATTTATAAAAGGTCCAAGAAACCAAATTATATATTAAGGAATATTGTTAACCTGTACTTCACAACTGTTAAACAACACTTACACAAAATTAATAAGCTTGTTTTTGTGTATTTCCCAAAGTAGAACCGCTGTTTTCCATAATTACAGTTAAAAACTAGAATTTCCCAATGTTTCACTTGATGATATCTCACCCGATAATCATTTCCAACAAAGGCCGCATCAATTTTCTCTATATCTCAAGCTAACTATTAATAGTTTATTGAAAATTACATATACTTTAGTTTTAACCTATTTTACTAATCAATATCCACATTAATTATTAATCAATTAGATAAAGGACGTGCATTATTATTATCTTAAATATTGGTTAGGAGAAACAAAGGAATATAGGTGGATAATTGTGGCTATATTTGTCGATAGTGAATTCCGAAAATACAAGAATTAAACATTACAATATTAATATTATTAATATTAACAGAACGTCAACGGTTTTTATACAGGGTTGCTCACCACATACGACACGGAGTATTGTAGCTAAACCATTAGATTTTTACAAATTGTAAGTTTTGGGTTCGTTGAACGACTTTGCACTTTGCATTTGGGGCACGAACGTGGTTCGTGCCGCAAATAAGTAAAAAATATTATAGTTGTATTTTTTTAAATGGGACACCCTGACGATTGAAATAAAGATAAATTTGATTAAGGTTTATCACACTTAAACCTTACCGTTTTTGAAATATTTTCAATTTTATGAAATTACAGTAAAAACACTAAGGCTTCATTTCTCCAAGGGTATCAGAGTTTTTAATACTAATTATTATTTACTGAAGTTTATTCTTATTATAACAAAATACTACCTTATACAAAGTGTCTAAAAATTTATATTAAATAATTACCAGATTTAAACGGCAATAACTTGTTTAATTTAAATGGAACACCCTGTATATTTTACGAGAATCACATGCACAATTTAATTGTCTATCAAATTGTTTTATACAATTTTTTACCTATCTCTTCAAGTTTTCGTAGAAAATGCATTTTCTTATAATTTAGACCTCATTTATCACTATACCCATGGAATATTGACATTTTAGATTATTTTTAAAGATGTAACAAATTTTAAAAGAATACAGACACTAATAATGTCGATATAGTTTGATTATTTCATTAAAAAATAAAAAAAAACTGTTTAAATAGTTTTTGTTAAAGAGGACCAATTAATATGATCCCAGTAGTAAAATACATCAACTGACTGTTTACGTTGATTAACGATAATTGCTCCAAATGCTAAAAAACTGAATTTTGTATGTGTAGCAGACATTTTGCGGTAAAAAGGAACACCTTATAAATTTTATTTCATTTTTTGACGAATACTTTATAACACAGACGTTCATTTTCATAACTTATTACTATATTGAGTTAAATCCACATTTATTTAGAATAATTTATTTATTCAAACAATTAAGTTAGGTTAGGTTAGGTAATTAACTAATTTTTGTATATTTAATTGGTATACAGTTTTAGAAAGATTTAAATGGTTTTCTTTTTGTAAACAAATGAGCTTGCAATATTATTATTTTTACCACCAACAAATCAAACATTTTGTACATATGTATTTTGCTTTAAAAAATCTAAAATGTCAATATTCCATGGGTATAGTGATAAATGAGGTCTAAATTATAAGAAAATGCATTTTCTACGAAAACTTGAAAAGATAGATAAAATATGGTATAATAAAATTTGATAGACAATTAAGTTGTGTATCTGATTCTCGAAAAATATACAGGGTTAATAAGTTATTTAAAGTTTAAATCTGGTAATTATTTAATATAATTTTTTAGACACTCAGTATAAGGTAGTATTTAGTTTATTATTGCAACACAATATCCGATCAATAAGTAAACTTCAGTAAATAATTAGTATTAAAATCTTTGATACCCTTGGAGAAATGAAGCCTTAAAATTTTGACTGCAATTTCATAAAATTTAAAATATTTCAAAAACGGTAAGATTTAAGTGTGATAAACCTTATTCAAATTTGCCTTCATTTCAATCACAGAATCTAAAAATAGAATAATATACAGGGTGTTCCAGTTAAAAAAATACAACTATAATATTTTTTACTTATTTGGGACACTCTGTATCTTGTAAATATAATTTTAAATTGTACCTCTAATAGTCTTGACATCCGCCACAGAGGTATAGCCATTTCTTATTAAAATATTAATTAAAAAAATACTTATTTTCATTAGGGTCTATGGTGCAGAATGGGAAATTCTCCGCAGCTGCCGAGCTTTTCGTCAGAACATTGAAGAAAGTGGATTTTCCCACGTTGGGCACTCCCACAATACCAACTTTGAGATTGGTACCAACTCGGCCTATCATAGGCTTTCTCTCGGGTTCTTGCACTTTCTTCGGCGGCATTCTGAAAATTATTATTATTTGTTATAATATTTTTATAAAAATTATAAAATACAGCAAACTCTCGAGTATCTCGAGCTAATGTGAGCTGTACCTAGCTCGAATAATCCGGATTTTTAAAATTTTGCTTTTTATATATTTTTTAATATGAATTACTTATTTGAAGAGTGGAAATACCAAAGGGAGTAAGTTGGAGTAAGTGCCAAATTTTTATTAGAAACGTAATAAATACTATGCTGCATGTCCTAACAAAAGTTACAAGTGCCAAGCGAAAGCGTCTATTGTTTATGTACAGGGTGGGTCAAATTCGACGCTTTTAAATGGAAACACCCTTTTCTACAGGAGATAGACGAAAACTAATATCGGTGTCTGGAGCTCAATTTTCATCAAAAACGTGATGGTGAAAACCGCACATCAATATCTGTTACCGTTTCGGAGTTACGGGACGTTTTTCAAAAATGTGCATTTTTAACAAATCGCTGTAACTTTTTTGCTATGGAAAATTTTGTATTTCTATGAAAACATTTCCAAAGCATCTTTTTACATAGAATTTAATGGTTTAAGTATAATTTTTTTAAAATTAATATTTTAAGAGTTATCAACAGAAAAATTGATTTTTTATTTGGGACACCCTCTACATTTTTAATTAACTGAAAAGAATTTAAAATTACCTTTCCACAAATATAGCACACTTGATATTTTCTTATAATCCCCTTCGAAATACAGAATTTTTAAAAGTTCGCCACTTTCAACTAGTAGGCTTTGGACCCCTTATTGATGATATGCCCTTAATGGAATTCGAAAACATATTTTTTCAGCAAGACGATGCACGCTGAAGTTATCAGTAAATTTTTGCAGCCAATTTCAAGAATAATTGTATAGCTAACCAAGATCCCAGCCATTGACCGTCGAGACCGCCTGACTTAGTGCCCATGGATCTAATCCTATGGATATATTTGCGGAAGAATAAAGGTTCCTTATTCTTCCGTATAATCTAGACAAGAATTAGAAATACTTAGCAGTTATGAGAGGGTACCTTTCACCCCCACTGAGTTAATGAATTCCGCGATGAATGTTCAAAAACGGTCCCGTCTGTCCATAACAGAAGACAGTAGATATGTCGAACACTTGTAGCAAAATCTCATATCTTGGTTTGCTATTCATTTTTATTGTTATTAGATATAGTTTAAATGTGTTGATGTTGGTTAAATATATTTTAAATTGTTATAAAGTTCTGCATCTCTCATAGCAAATATTATTTTCGTTTTAATTGATGCTCACAGCTAGAATTTTTTTGCATTACAGCCGGTGCCGTTCAAAGCCTACTTATTTAAAGCGAATTTTTATATACTCTATATCTCGAAGAGGAGTCGAGCAAAATATCAAGTGTGTTATATTTTTGGAAAGGTAATTTTAAATTATTTTCAATAAATTAAAAATATACATGGTGTCCCATATAAAAAATGAAATTTTCTGTTGATAATTCTTAAATTATTAATGTTTAAAGAATTATATTTAAACCATTAAATTCTACGTAAAAAGGTGCTTTGGAAATGTTTTCACTTATAATATCACAAGAGCTTAAATTATTTTCGGAAATTTTTTTGAGAGCACGAATATTTTGAAAATTATCCCGAGTCGAAGACGAGGGATAATTTTCTAAAATATTCGTGCCCGAAAAAAATTTCAGAATAATTAAGCTTGCGTGTATTCGGTAAGAAAATTTCACACCTAAATTTGAAAAAAAATATTAATCCAACATGACATTTTAAAATAATTTCAATTTGTTAAGTTGGCCAAGGTATTGCTAAAACTCAAATGGGTAATATTTCAATATATAGACATTGTAGTTCATTCACATTATGATTGTAGATCTTATGATTACCTTTTCAACTGTCAAAAAATTTCCACTAAAGTTTCGTGGCGCCTCGAAAAAATTTCCGAAAATTTTTTCAGTTGCCATGGTAACTAGTCAACATTAAAGCATGTTATTGGTTGAAAAGTAGAGGTGTGAAATTTTCATAAAAATACAAAATTTTCCATAGCAAAAAAGTTACAGCGATTTGTTAAAAATGCATATTTTTGAAAAACACCCCGTAACTCCGAAACGGTAACAGATATCGATATGCGGTTTTCACCATCATGTTTTTGACAAAAATTGAGCTCCAGACACCGATATTAGTTTTCGTCTATCTCCTATAGAAAAGGGTGTTTCCATTTAAAAGCGTCGAATTTGACCCACCCTGTACATATATTATTTGTATTTTAAAAGTAATTTTAAAAATTTATTAGTTTAAGTTCTACTGTGTTTTTCTCATTTATCTGGAAAAAATAATTTTGGCACTTACCCCCTTTGGTATTTCCACTCTTCATTTAATAATAAATGAAAATACCTATGTTAACATATTTTATTAATAATTTTGAGCAACAAAAGAACAACTAAAGTCAGTTTGTGTTGCTTCGGAAATTCTGGGATCCTCCGTAATTCTCCGCAATTATTTAATTAAGATCCTCCGTAATTCAATTAAATCGGATTTCCAAATGAGGACTTATTTCCAATTAAAGTCGTATCCAAAATGGCTAAATCTTCGTAACTCTGTCCGATACCGTCACCAATATACAGGGTGTCCCAGGCTGAGCGTGCATTAGAAGTTTCTAGAGAACTACAATTAGATTGCAGTTTTCTTTCACAAGCAGCAACTTTCTTATTTTAAATTAGTACCCCCATTTTTTATGACATATTTAAATTCTCTATTAAAGTTTATGAATTTTTATGTCACACTCCAATACCTAACATTAACTGTTTTTGAGAAAAATAATATTTAAAATTTTGGTGCAAAAAAACTACCTGTCAAAAAAATTTGTATAGCATAAAAGTCAAATTTAGTAATTACCACGGCTATCTATTTCAAAAATTAAATTGTTTCAGTGTCATATAATATTGGCAGTAGCTGTCATGGAATCGAGAGATTAATAAATTATCATAAATCATTTTTTTTTCAAATGGAAACCCACTTTTTTATTTCACTAGTGAAAAGGTTTTTTAGTTCCTTACTTTTTGATTATACATGCTCCTATACCTAAAATAAATCGTTTTTAAGGTATTTAAGATTTAGTTCTAAAGCATATGTTTTTCTGGTTTTTAACCAGTAGCCTATGACGTTAAACGTCAAGCGATGTAAAACTATATCTGGCCATGTCAAATTGCCATTAGATATCACTAAAATACGAGATATATGCCCACGGAATATTGGGACACCCTGAGTTTTCTAGGACACATTTTTATAACTTTTACAGTTATTTTTCGATTAATAATGTTGTCATAATTTTAATCATTTGATTTAAATCATCCCAACCCTGAGTTTTCAACATGTAAACAAATAACTGCAGCTGAAAAACTTATATTCTCGGAAACAGCCCCCTATAAACTAGAGATTATAGAAAAGCGAACAAACAAACGTTTCTTTATTTTCGCATAATATCGAGGGGGTTTAAAATATTCAAATTTTACATTTTCCCGTAATAACCCACATTATGCGTCTGCAACTTAATTTCCACAAAATAGCAATTTTCAATCTGATACCGAAATTGTACAGTACGGCGTTTTTTCGCCGGAGCCCGGCGAGGCCGGCCGCAAAACAGCTCTAATAATCCGCTCCGGCCGCGACGCAACCCTCAATTTCGAATTTGCTAGCAATTCTACCAGTTCTTATTAATATAATTTGGCGTACGGCGGCCCTCGGGCCAACCGTATAGTTTCTTTCCAACATATAGTTTACAATTTTACCGATTTAATCAATAAAATTGTTGCCCGACGATAAAATACCGTTTATAAAGCGAAAAACCGGCCTCGCATTTGCATAGAAACGCCACCGTTCCGTCTGAATACGACCTTAGCCGCGGTTGGTTCGAAAAAGGTTCGAAACGCGGCTGAACGCTGCCTTAGTTCGTTCGAGCAGTACGCAACAGATGGCGGCACCGGTCGAAAATTTATTTCTTTTATTAATAAACCATATTTTCTACTGTAAATTCACAGAATTCAATTAGAATAACATAACAAACAACTTAAAAATACTAATCCACTAATACAAAACCGCCACAACTCTCTAAATTCGTTTAAAACACGATAAAAATAACTCTAACCTAGCAGAGGAAAATATCACAAGTAAACCAAAATTACCGGTAATATAACGCTTTTACAGACATATAAACTAACTAAATTAAATGTACAGCAAATCTACTTACTCAGATCGTATTTTTGAAGCACCAAACTATGAAATTCGAAGTAAAAACGTGCAATTCTCTTGAAATCAACACAGCTGAGAGGTTAAGTGACAGCTGGCGAGCTGGGATTTATGCCACAGATAAAAATTTTTGTGTGTTATGAAATAATGAGGGAAAAATATGATTTAAAATGAGGCAAAAGAGTAGACAGAGATTGATTAAATAAGCTTTTATTATAAATATGTTAATCATATTAATTATATTGTAATATGCATATTAAAAAATTTAATTCCAATTGCAATTATTTTATATAAAGTAATATTTTTAAATATATATTCTGATTTTTACAATAAACTTAAAACAGAATAAATACAAAATATTCTGGAGGATGATAATATACAAGGCGCTATATATGAGGAGTTAAATGAAGTGAACTGGATCCTAGAAGATAATTATGGAGAAAATGAGAGTTAAAGTTTTTTAATGTTACTTAATTACAATAAAACAAGCTGGAAAACTTGACACAATGCTTTATTATATTTTAAATTGTATAATTGCAAACTGAAGTAACTCAAAATACAACTGTGGTAATTTTTAAGGATGTTTGTTTATACTTTTTGGACTTGAACCATTTTATCTCTGAAAATATTTGAAATTTTAGATATAAATTGGTTCATCGGTACATTCTTCTTTGTCATTAAGGGATTTGTTGATTTCACATTGCCTATTAATAGTGTTTTCTTCGATTTTTATAAAAATTATGGTATATAGGCGATATAAAGGGAAGTAAATCTTTCATGTGTTGCCTTTTAGAGTGTGTTACGTTACGTCTATTTGATGATAAGATTTTTCTTTCTCGTGCAGTTTTATATGCAGTTCAACAACATATGTCAGATATTTAAGTATTTGTATTTGTAAGAAAAACAGCTTATAACTTATTAATGTATTAGTAATAGTAAAAATAATAATAAATCAAACTATACTTTCAGAATATCCATCCATCTATTAAACATTACAAGAAGCAGTTAGCGATGGGATATATACCAACCATCTGGAGAAGAGCGAAAGTCATCTTCATACCCAAAATAGGCAAAAAACTGACTGGGCTAACCCCAAATCATTTAGGCCTATTAGTCTCACATCGTTCATATTAAAAACGATGGCTAAAGTAGTGGACATCCATATTAGAGTAAATCATCTACAGGTTAAACCACTGCACGATAGTCAGCATGCATATAGAGCGGGCAGATCCACAGAAACTGCTCTGTACCAGTTAACTGAGCTAATACAGGCAAGCCTGGATAGCAAAGAAACAGCACTTTGTGCCTTCTTGGACAGCTGGCGAGCTGGGATTTATGCCACAGATAAAAATTTTCGTGTGTTATGAAATAATGAGGGAAAAATATGATTTAAAATGAGGCAAAAGAGTAGACAGAGATTGATTAAATAAGCTTTTATTGTAAATATGTTAATCATATTAATTATATTGTAATATGCATATTAAAAAATTTAATTCCAATTGCAATTATTTTATATAAAGTTATATTTTTAAATATATATTCTGATTTTTACAATAAACTTAAAACAGAATAAATACAAAATATTCTGGAGGATGGTAATAGGGCATCGCCTCGGTTGATTATACGAAAACGGAAAGATGTAGAAACAAAATATTTTATGGGTATATGTGGGGAGGCAATGTGCACAATTTAAAATTATTTTGAAATATACAAGGTGTTTCGGAACTAAGATCCATACCAAAGTTATATTTTTTCTTATGGAACACCCGGTATTTTATCTCATTTCTGGATTCTTGGGCCCAAAAAAAGGTATTTATTATAAGGGTTAAATATGTTTAAAATCTTTGGTTTTTGAGATATTTAAAGATATTTAAATTTGCATGCTACAATAGAATAGATTATTAACACCTTGTACATTATACTTTTCAGAGTTAATTCTTGTGCTGACCTTTAAGCCAGAGAAATAAACTTTACTGAAAAATTTGATTGCTTTGTTTAATATATACAGGGGTATCAAAAATTGCTGGTCTATTTTAAATATTTATTTTACATAAAAACTTCGTTATTTCAAATACAACACCCTGTATTTTTCTAAGTATATCGAAGCAGGTTTAAATGCTCTTTCAAACTATATTAGCGTTTCCTATACCTATCTAGTTCAGATTTTGAATAAAGAGCAATTTTTCAATAAAATGGCAACCAAGATGGCTGATTTCTAGTGACAGTTATAGTAGCTATTTTGAAAATCAAAATTAGTTTATGGACTTTATTTAAATTTATAGCAATTTATTTTTGTTTAATTTGCTCACAGTAGTTTTTTAAATAATATTTATTAAATATGTATTTATTATTCTATCAAGAAAAACGAAGAAGTAGTTCTTTCATTTATTTTACGTTCACTTGTAGATAAGTACCTATATGGATTTTCTATAAAAGAGCCAATTACGGCAAATTCATTTTCTAACAACAGGTTTCTGCATACTAGGTTTTTATATACCGTTTTTATATACTTAATTCTTTAGTTTCTTTTATTATCAATCATGGCCTACTAATAAATATGATGTTTTAAAAAAACTTTTAAATATTGCAGTAAATAGTGAAAATAAATATAGAGTTATATATATTTTTGAGAAGCTTATGGCAAGACAGATCATATGATTTATAAATATACAGGGTGTTCCATTTAAAAAAACATAACTTTAGTTCATATTTTCAAAAATATTTTTTAGGTAGAAAAACAGACTACGCCACTGTATTCTACGTAAAAAGTTCTACAATTAACAATTTTCACCTTCTCGATAGCTTTAACAATAACAGAGATACAGGAGGTGTCCCAAATTGCAGAAATTTCAAAAAGACCCTGTAGCTCGGAAACGAAGAGGGCTATGAAAATTTTGTTTACGGCATCTTCCGTTTGACAAAAAAGTGAGACAGGTTTGTGCAAACCGCACCCTTCTATCTTCACTAATAACGGAGATACCGTATGATTTCAACCAAAATGGGGCACCCTGTACAGGGTGTTAATAAAAAGATTTTAAACATATTAAACCCTTATAATAAATAACTTTTTTTGGGTCCAAGAATCCAAAAATAAAATAAAATACCGGGTGTTCCATAAGAAAAAATATAACTTTGGTATGGATCTTAGTTCTGAAACACCCTGTACATTTCAAAATAATTTTAAATTGTGCACATTCCCTCCCCACATGTACCCATAAAATATTTTGTTTCTACATCTTTCCGTTGTTGTATAATCAACCGAGGCGAATGAGGTGCGCCACCCTGTATAATTTTTTTTTAAATGTGAATTAAAAAATATTTTTTTATATATTTAGAGTATTTGAGAATTATTACTAACGTTATTTTAGTTTCTTGACAGCATGCGATGCGATCCTTTGCGCAGTCAAAAAAAAACATAAAAAATAATCTTAATGACACTTCTTACAAACTGATTTTTTTATTATTTCGATATACCTATTACTTCAACATTTCATATAAAATATTGTTATTGAAATATGAACCTTCTGATAGAACTAACGTACAAGACGTCTCGAATTACCTACTGACACCTTCATCCATGACGTGTATTTCCGAAAAACGACATCTAAAATAGAGTCTTTAAGATTTACAGGTCACGGGTATTATACGTTTTTGCGTGAAATAAGACGTTTCCATGCTCATTTCCGGTCGGCCTGTGACACAGAGACGAAACCGTTTGACTATTATTACGTTTAAATCGTAACCTAATATCGATACTTTATCGTCAAAAAATAACGAAAGAATCAGCCGACAAAGAGGCCATCGTCAGTGTTTCCTTCTTCTTGCGGAAGCGTCGACAATCGTTTTGCGGTGTGCAGAGGCGACCCGTGGATGCGTGTGTGCATTGTTGCAAATGGCAACAATAATTGCGGTTTTTGACGGACAATAAGTTGGGAACGACGCTTCCTGTTCTTGATGTCTTTATTATCACCAGTATGATAGATATATCTTTCTTGGGTTCGGTATCTTAACAGTTCTTGTAAGTAAAAGAATTAAAACTGTAGTACTGAGTCTGTGGTTGGTTCCTTGTGAAACTTCGTTGAAATATTACTCAAAACAATTATCGCATATTTGAATAAAAGTAATTATTACATGTATTATTACAGATGACATATGGAACAACATAAAACAAAACATTCTGAATGTTTCCAACGCTTTTCTGACACCAACAACGACAAAGAAAAACAAACCATGGATGACCGATGAGATACTCTCCCTCATGGAGGACAGAAGCATTACAAAAGTCGAACAACAACAACAAAGATACACCGAAATAAATAAAACCATTAAACAACAATGCCAACAAGCTAAAGAGAACTTGGTAATTGCAGAATGCCAAGAGGCGAAACGCATGCATGCTCTGCACGACTCTGTAAATTTTCATAGAAAACTCAAACAAATTACTGGCATCACAAAAAAAGCACCAATACCTGCCCTAAAGCATAATGGGAAATTGATATTAGACCCGGTAGATCTATGTAGTATGTGGAAAAGCTATGCACAATTATTATTTGAAAACCAAAGAGAAGACAGACAACCTCTCAATTGTAAAGACTGGTCAGGCCCGGAAATTCTTGAATCTGGAGTTCGGCATGCTATGAAAGCTATGAAAAATCGAAAAAGCCCCGGTCATGACAACGTGCATGCAGAAGTTCTTAAAATATTTGACTGAAAGCATCTCACATATCTATTCAATCGAATATACGATACGGGTAAAATTCCAAACGACTGGCTAAAATCAACTTTTATAACAATTCCCAAAAAGGCATCTCCAAAAGACTGTAGTGATTACAGACTTATAAGTCTAATGAGTCATGCTCTGAAACTTTTTCTTCGAGTCATGCATGCTCGTATATACTCGAAATGTGAAGAAAAAAGCGGAGAGACACAGTTCGGCTTCATCAAGGGGCTGGGTACCAGAGAGGCTCTGTTTTCAATCAAGCTACTAATCCAGAAATGTTATAATCAACGCCAAGATGTCTTTGTGTGCTTCATAGATTATCAGAAGGCTTTCGACAACGTTAAACACGATATTCTCCTAAACAGACTGCTCGAGATAGGAATAGACGCCAAAGACATTAGAATCATACAGGAACTATATTGGAACCAAACCGCGGAGATAAGAGTTAACAAAAATGTATCCACAGATACCTTCAATGTGTGTCAAGGAGTCCGCCAGGGCTGTATACTGTCACCAATACTTTTTAATATATACGTCGAAAAAATATTTCAAATGGCCCTGGAAGGAGAAAGTGGAGGAATTAAGATTAACGGAGTTCCAATTAACAATTTTAGATATGCAGATGATACGGCAATACTAGCACCAACTTTAGAGGATCTCCAGCAAATAATAAATAAGATAGGGGACATGGGAAATCGTTTCGGTCTTAAAATCAACGCTGCCAAGACCAAACTTATGGTAATAGGACGCCAGCCTACAATCAACACCGCATTGACCGTGGATGGAAATATTATAGAGTGAGTTCCACGATTTAAATATGTGGGTGCCATGATCAATGAACGCTGGGACTGCGATGAGGAAGTTAAACTTAAAGAACGAATTATGTAAAGTCAACATTTTTTAAACTTAAAAACTTCCTATTAGCACGAACACTTAGACTACGGGTAGTAAAATGCTACATATGGCCCATCTTACTATACGGCGCAGAAACCTGGTCTCTCAAGGCTAGAACCCTGAACGGCATCGAGGCTTTCGAAATGTGGACTCTCCGAAGACTCTTACGTGTGCCATGGACCGCACATGCCACCAACGAAGAAGTTTTAAGAACTGCAGGCTATGAACGAGAAATGCTTAATATAGTTAAAGAAAGGAAAGTTTCATACCTCGGCCATATCCTTAGAGGAGACAAATATTACATTCCTAAGCTGATTCTACAAGGAAAAATAGAGGGACGGCGAGGCCCAGGAAGAAAACAACATTCCTGGCTACCAGGAAGAAAACAACATACGGGATTGGTGTAACATCAGCGACGCAACTTAACAATATTTCGAAGAGACGAAAACGGCACTCTACACATTGTATGAAGAGTACAGACAATCGCCAACGTGCGGCTAAGCACAAGGCACAGGAAGAAGATGAAGAATTATTACATATTTCTAAATGAAGCATGCATTTTTCTTCCCTTCTCTTGTGAGATTTTTAATAGATATTTACCATAATTGGAAATAGTTGAATAATCCGAAAATTATGATGATGATGCAATAATTCATGCAAAACATGCACTTTGCATAAGTATTTGAACTTTCCAATTATTAGTAATTAAAAAAAAACTAGTAACATTATTGAAAAAAGACTATAAACATATCTGCTTTAACTAATTCATATTTTATTGGATGATTTATTAATAAAAAATAAAAAATAAAATTCGGTAGCATGCATAAATTTTCATTTTTTCTTTTCCATCCTTTAATGAATAATTCATAATTCCTATATCCTCAGCTCTCTGGGATTTCTTCGATTCCAACTTAAATTCGTATATTCCAAGCTCACCTCATATTATTACGAACCAATCACGCTCGGCGGGCACTGTTATTTACAGTAGCGGCAAAAAGTCGCTTTTTACAAGCTTATATGTTATTTGAATGTTAATTTCATCAAGGTATGTTGCGTACGTGTGTAATTAAAGTATTAAAAGTGTCCGATTGCCTGCTGTACGAATAGAAGCGTCGACTTCGAAGACAGGATGGCATCAGGATGCAAAATATCTCAGAAATTATATACGAGCTCGATAGGTTGTTATTACTACTGGAAGAATGAAAATAAAAATGTATTTTTGCATCTGGTTGAATTGGATATGATAAATTTGCTCTGTTTTTTTTCAGGTAAGTTTTCGAGAGACGATGACAGAAGAAAAGCAGATGACGTCCATACCAATCTATTTATTTTACTAAAAAAAGTTTCTAATATTTTTTAAGTTAACTATGGATGGGTTTTAAATATAAATCCGTCATGCGTCGGGTCGTCTCTTGTTGTTTTTAACCAGTTTTATTGGTTTATTTCAAAAATGACAGATCGCATTTCATTTTATTGGTTTGACGGAACGATGAACGACAAACGGACGCCGCCGATGCGTATGAACTCGCCTTTAGATTTTTGAGGCTTGTCAAAGTCTTGCCAAATTATAGGTTATAATTTTGTGTCAACTTATGTCAAATACGCTGCGTTTTGGAAGATGATGCACTTTGATTCGTGTTATTACGTGTGTTTTGTGTCTTTTGAAGTGAAGTGGAGGAAAAATCGAGGGAAAATTAACTGTAGACCCAGAGCACAGTTTATAGTTAATACTCGGTGTCCAGGCAGAAAGTCTTATACACCAATAAAGTAACCAGCAATAAAGTTTGTATACCGTCTCCCATCTCGTCATAGATAAGTGCATCTCGTATATGGTACAAGTATTGTACTAAACATATACTAAAAACTGGAATAGCTGTAAAATAACATCACACGATAAATAAATAATGGATTTTAGTACTGCAGAAAAATAATGTCATAAGGTACTGGTTTAAAAAAATTAAGATTAAACTTAATTAATCAACCTTAAGGTATAAAACTCGATATGTTATTATTAATAAAATACTTTGTTTTATTTATTCCTGTGGAATATTACAAATTTGTATTTGTACATAAGTCATATTGATAAATATAATAACAAATGCGGGAAGTTTCTTGAAGCTGGAAAGTAAGAAACAGTTATTTTTTATATTTTTTGGTATATGGTGTTTTGTTCTTGTTTGCTTTGTATTAACACATACCGTTTTTTTAAATAAAATAAGTCAATTAGATTTTGTTTGACTCATTTTTGTGTATAGCAGGTATAGGAAAAAATTGTGTTAATAAACATCCCAAACAAACACACAGTATATCATCCATTATTGACAAAAAAACTGATCCAAAATTACCTCAGCGGGACACCAAAATCTCCGAACAATGTCTCCTCGCTTGGGGGGCTTGTTTGCGCAAACAGCCTCGTGCCCCCTCAGCTAGAACTTGGTCCGCCCCTGATTCTATCAAAAACAGGGGCGGACAGTATAGCACCCGTGCTCCGATAATTCGTTTACTGCGTCTAAATAGTGAAAATAAAAAAAAGTAACGGGATTCGAGGGGGATATGAAGCAGTTTCCGGCTGTGACAGTGGATGGACGAATGTCAAATGTCAACGGGGGCATTGTTAGGGAGTGGGCGTGGTGGAGGTGTACGTTGACTGGGAGGACTTGGCTCGTGTCCCGTATAAGGGACAGGAAGTGGGCTAAACTGGACGGGAATTCAAAAAGAAAGTACTGGTAACTGTTGAGAAGGGCATGCGAAAAAATAGAAACAAGGATACAGCTGTATTCATAGAGCTACACTATTCGTATGAAGTCGTATAAGAACTAGAGATGAGCGATATATCAGAAACTGTGATTTAATCACCGATACCACAGTTGCAGATCACAGATCCGAACTGAAGATCTAAACTTTGTCAGGCCACAAACAATGCAGTTACTTCGAACGATGCGATCTTCAGTTTTAGGACTGTTAGTTTTTGAACTGAAGAAAAACTGTGCTTTCACCACACACACAAACATATCGTCAGTTTTAATCCTTGTTTTAATTGAATGATCTTGAAGTGAACATGTTTTTTAAATACAAAAAATACAGCTCTCGTGCTTTTGTTACTGCAAGAGCCAATTACAAAGACAAGAAAGCGTTTCTGGGTGAAAGATGGTTTTTACAACATGATACATTGAAGTGCAAAAGTTAAGAACTAGTGCAACAGATGACCTTAAAAACTACCTCAGAATGGATGACACATTTTTGATGAACTTTTAAAGATGGTTAAGCCCTTAATATCAAAGAAAAATACAAGCAAATGTTCACCTAGATGCTTTGATTTTTGTACTTTTTAAGTTCTTTTCGGAATAAAGCACTTCGTAAATTGTTTATTTATTTCCTTACAGAATCCCTACATTTGTATCAACAGTTTTATAAAATTCCAGCAATTTTTCATAAACTTTAGTTTTTTCCTGTCTGTTTGAATAAACTTTACTTCTAATTTTACTGCGGTTTTATCTGAGTTAATACTCAGCCCGACAGTTCTGCACCATCTCTCAGCGATGCGGAGTCCTCTTTGGATAATATTACACAGGGTGCCTTCATGTTTCCCCCGTGCAATGATGACTATGTCATCTGCGTACCCTATGCAGTGTATTCCCGCTAGAGTTAATTCTTCCAGTAGTTCATCCACTACCAAGCTCCACAGTAGGGGGGAGGTCACTCCACCTTGTGGAGTTCCTTGCGTTGTATTAACAACTACAGTTTTGGTACCTATCTCAGCCTCTGCTGTTCGTGTTGAGAGCATTTCTCAAAACCAGCGAATTATCGTACTGTTTACCCCTCTTGTTTCAAGAGATCGCTTGACCACCTTGTCAAGTATTGTCAAACGCCCCTCCAATGTCCAAGAAGGCACAAAGTGCTGTCTCATTGCTATCCAGGCTTGCCTGTATTAGCTCAGTTACAGAGCAGTTTCTGTGGATCTGCCCGCTCTATATGCATGCTGACTATCGTGCAGTGGTTTAACCTGTAGATGATTTACTCTAATATGGTTGTCCACTACTTTCTCCATCGTTTTTAATATGAACGATGTGAGACTAATAGGCCTAAATGATTTGGGGTTAGCCCAGTCAGTTTTTTGCCTATTTTGGGTATGAAGATGACTTTCGCTCTTCTCCAGATGGTTGGTATATATCCCATCGATAAGCTGCTTTTTGTAATGTTTAATAGATGTAGTGTAGCTATTTCCTGACCCTATTTAGAAGGGCAGGAAAAATTCCATCTATTCCTGCTGTTTTATAAGGCTGAAAGGTGTCAATAGCCCATTTCAGTTTTTGTTCTGTTATTACTAGCTTGGCCGTCTCCCAGTCTTCCCTGCGAGGATTGTGGGGTTCGGTCGGAGCTACTTGCGTATCAATAGATATGCTACCTGGAAAGTGTATATGAAGTAGGAGGTTAGCTCTCTCTTCATCTCCTTCCGTGCAGCTTCCGTCAGGTTTCTTAAGTGCCATGTTGGGGATGGGTCCACTCTTGGCCATAGCTTTGTGTAGCCTAGCTGCATAAGTAGTTAAAGTGATGTTTTCGCAAAAGTCTGAAGTCAGACCGCTTTGCCCTTCTAATCTCCTTATTATACTCAGTTAATTTCTCGGCGTAGAGCTGCCATTCGCCGCTGGGTTTGGCTCTGTTGAAGAGTCGTCGGACCTCTGATCTAAGATTGGCCAGCTTTTTGTTCCACCAGCGCTTGTTGTTACTTTTTTGTATGCCCTTACTTGTGGGGCAACTAGATTCATATGCATCCAATATTGCACCACTGACTTCCTTTGCGTACCATTTTAGATACAGGTGGTTCCTAGCCCTACCTGCATCTATTTGGTCCAGGTTGTCTACGAGATTGGTGTGGTATAGTTCCCAATCGGTTTTTCTTGGATTCCTTCGAATTTCAGTTTGGAGTATGATTCCTCTTAATTTGAACTCGATGATTCTGTGAACTGATAGGGAAGGTTCCGTTGAAACCCTCCAATCTTTCACGTAACTAGTTACACTAGCACTCCCGATTGTTAAATTTAATACTTCCGCCCGCGTTTTTGTCACAAACGTGGGGGTGTTCCCTATATTGAGAACTTCAACATTGTATGCTAAGAGGAATTCTAGTAAACACTCACCTCTAGTGTTAGTATTAGTGCTTCCCCATACCTCATTGTGCGTATTGGAGTCACATCCCAATAGCAGAGGTAGTCGCCGTTGGCTGCAGAATCGCACGAGCTCCTCTATTTCCGGAGGCGGTGTCTGCCCATCACCCGGAAAGTATGCAGAGGCAATCACGATATTTTTGCTACAATCCTCGATATTAAGTTGAACCATGATTGGAACAAGATCTCGGGTTGTAAATTCTGAAACACATGTGTAGTTAATGTTGTTTCTTATAAGAATACAGGCTCGGGGAAATTCCTGCCTGTTATCATATATTACACTGGAATTTTTTCCAGACAACACTTTAATTTGTCCCTTGACATGATTTGGTCATATTTCTGATTACAATCTTTACAAGAAATTTCATAAATACCCGACCTTTCCAGTAGAAGTGTTTTATCCTTTGGATTACCTAATAATTGTTGTAATTTATTATTAGCACTATACACAAGTTTATAATTGACATTCTTAAAAATTCCTTTTAGACTAAGGGATAACTGTCTATCAAACGGTATTGAAAAATATTTTGACGTATCTTTCTCCACTTGAAAAGTCGAATTTTCAGAAATCAATAACCTATATCTACGTTTTCTAATTATTTTATCAACTAGTGAAGGAGAATATCCATTACACTCAGCTACATTCCTAATTGCGAAACGCGCGTCCAGTGTAAAAGTAAAAGTGTTTTGGTGTATTGTGGTGATTTAGTGTTTTATTTTGCTGTGTAACACCAAAGGTTCCAACCCTCAACTGTAATGTATGTGTATGGAGAAATTTTAAATGACGATATGCAAATCGACAGTTCTGGACTGCCGGCGAACTGTACGTGAAAGGTACCGTAGTTAACATTACTGACTGCATTACTGCTTCCTGCGACTTGTTCTGACAAATTGAGTAATCACCATTCTGCTTAAACTGCTTGACGTTTAAAGCTGATTTTTCGCAAACGGATTGACTGTGGGGTGTAGAGTTTCGATAAGGAGGGGTTTCTCGAATCTCAAATTCCAAGAGGGTGAAAATGCTCCTCAAATATTACAATATTTGTTATTTAAAAAAAGTTAGTCTTTCGGGAAAACGCTTGGACAAGCATAATTTATTTGGTTTTCTTCCCAGAAATTTTTTAAAAAATCATACAGGGTGTTCCAAAAAGTTGGGTCATTTCTTAACTCCGATTCTGCTTAAACTGCTTGACGTAAAAAGCTTATTTTTGGCGAACGGATTTTTCGAAAGTCAAATTCCAACAAGACGAAACTACCCTTCAAATATTACCAAGTTATATAATAATATCGCCATATTGTTTTTCTCATGCTGACATAAATGTTTAAAAATTTTATCCAGTTTGTATGTTAATAGAAATTAATGATTAATAAAATTACAAATGATTAATTCGACGCGAACGAAGTCGCTGGTACACGCTAGTAGTTCAACAAAATAGCAGAACATTTAAAAACTCTTTCCTTTCATTTTATCCATTCCTCCCCACTTATTAGCATTGGCATTCCTCCTTTTCCACGGCAAAAGAAAGAAATAATAATCGTCTGAAACAGGGCCGCAATGGCAATTTTTATTCATCGCATCACGGACGGACTACGACCGTTACCGACATTATAAATAGTCGTTTAGCCGATTTTTTCGATGCGATGGAGAAAAAAGGGAAAAACAGGGCATTTTCGAGGCCCCAATTAGGCGCGCCATTACGACACCGCGTCACGCGATACTTTTCAATGGATTCGACTTTATAAAAAGCCGGGGGTATGTAATTACTTCGGGCAGTAGACTCTGAGGCTACGATGGTATAAAAATATTTATGCTTTCTTGTTTTATTTGAGCTTAAATATTTCTGAAATTAGTAATAAAAAATCCTGAACTTTGGTAAGGATGGTCAATGCTTATTCCACTGCAACTTATACAAATCTATTAAAGACTTCCTATGTCTGTATAACATTCCTCCTAGGGAATGCAATCCCGCACCAAAATCTCAATCCCGCAAACCCCCGGGATTAAAGCAATCAATCCCGCGGGATCCGCAGAATTACGGGATTGTAAACAATAAATGCTCCTCTTTTTACTTAACCTATTAAACTTGCTAATATAATGGTTTTATGCAATTAATGGAAATTTTAACTATGTACGACTAATCTGTATTGAAATTGAAAAAAAAAACAATTTGGTGGGGTTTTTAAAAATTTTTGTTTTAAGGAAAATACGAGGTTTTTTCGAAAAATATGCATTTATAGTCATACATTTGGTCCTAAATGGTACAAAAGGCATTGTACAATTTGCATAGGCCCACAATATATTGATATAGCGTGTATCTTAAACTGGCTGTTCAGAAATTTGGATTGATGTATACAAGGTGTTCAAAGAATATATTGAATATTAACTTATTTATTATAATTTATCTACTTATTTTATAAATAAAAATATTATTTTGATTTTGAAGTTTTTTTTTAACTTGTGTTAGTTATCTGCTTTTAGATACACTCTATATCAATAATTTTTTGGCATATGCAGAATGTACAAAGCTTTTTGTACCATTTAGGACCATACGTATGACTAAAAATGCATATTTTCGAAAAAACGTCGTATTTTCCTTAAAACAAAAAAAAATAAAAAACCGATCAAATTGTTTTTTCTAATTTCAGTACAGATTAGTCGTACTGTCGTACTTGGTAAAAATTTCGATTTTTTAAGAATTGTAAATTTGCGGTAAAAAAGATTCTTAACCAAATTTTCACACTTTTGTAAAACACCCTGTATACGATAATTCGCTAAATATATTTTCGAAAATCACATACCATCTAAGTCACAATGGATGCATTTAAAACCTGGTCCCAACCACATCGCAAAAATCTTTTTAGTTCAAGTAAATTTACCTTAAAATTTTGCTTCTCCCGATAATTATGTCCGGCAGTTTGTTTGACGAAATTGTCCGCAAGTACTAGTTAAACACTTTTCTTCACTTAGGGTACGAACATAGTGGAGGCAGGTTTCTGCTTTTAGGCAACCAGCGCCGTCTCTGGGGACCTATTCTTGACCACTCGCATCTTCAAATATCGCTCGCATCTCGCATCTCCTAAAAAGCCATATAACAATACACAGATGCGTAACTTTGCATATATGCATCACGTGTATTGTATATGCTGGCTTCGGAGATGCGAGAAAAATTCGGAAGTAGATAATTAAGAGGAAATTTACCTGATTAACTAACCTAACCTAACCAAACTATATTCAAACGCCGCGCCCGCCTCGACGGGGCCGCACATAGGTGTATTTGGTCTATAAACCTGGCCAAAAGTGATATTTTTTTATTTTCATTTTTTATCTTAACTGAATACAAATCTATAAATACTAAATGTAAGCACGTTTATTAGTTATTAGCTTTTTTAAGTCGTAAGTTGTCTATCAAATAAATAATATATTTCAATTAAAAGTATGAGTTATCTTGAGTGTATTCTGAATATTTCTAAGATTATAAAAATAGTGGAATTGTTTGTAGTGCTTTTTTTGCAAATTGTTCATAATAACTGTCATGATGGATACAGAGCCAGCTTTGTTTGTTGGCTCTGTTCTGTTTATGCCATATTTTTATTTTGAAACGTTTCCTTCTATTCTATTTTTTATAATGTTTTATATTTAAAAAATCAGTGGCATTTTATAAGGTGTAAGACTATTCGGCCATATTCCGCATGGAAATTAGTATCCGTTCAATGCTTAAAGTCTCCAGCATTGGAATATGCACAAAAATCTTGCCAATATTTGCCACTGCCAAAAAACATTGATTTAAATAGATTCTTAAAGGAAATAGTCTTTACCCTATTAACGCCCATCCTCGCTCAAATATCGTCTATAATATACAAATTACTTTCTTGTTCTAGCATCCTCATCCAATTGCTTGGTTTTGCACAGAATGGTCCTATTTGATCGGTGGAAAGGGTTTCAGAGTAGAGGAAAAAATATTGTGTAGGAAACACAAAATGGGGTTCCATATTAGCAACCTCTCCTCTAATTAATAATTAATATTACTAGCAAAAAAGTAAAAAAATCATAAAACATAATTTTGGCCAACTTTTAGTTCTTAATACCCCCTGTGCGCCGTCGGCGCGTGCAAAAGCAGAAATAAATAAATTTTCGTTCCGGTAAAAGCGAGAACGCCGATGAACGCTGGTTGACGGTGCCTGCCTGCTTTCACTGTGAACTAGCCGATTTGATAACACGCTTTAATTTTTCAAGGTTATAAGCGCGAGGCGGCGCGGCGCGGCGCTACTATGTAACCATATACTATATACATATATACAGAAACACGCCTATGAGGTTTTTTTCTAAATAATTTTTTTTTGAAAATTCGGAATTTTTTGAAAATATTTTTGGAATTTTTTTGCAATTTTTTTTTAGTTTTTATTTAATAAAAATAATTTCTTGATAATATGGCAACATAGGTAGTAGATTAAATTTACAAGAAAGAAAATCCAGAAAAGATCCAGTGGTTCTCAAACAAATCTCGAAGTATTGGAAAGAATGTGTAAGGACCAAGAACTATTGACTATAATAAAACGACGGAAAGCAGCATATTTTGGTCATATTTTTCGAAATAACAAATATAGTTTCCTACAGCTGATCGTGACGAGGCATCGGGCGTAAACGGTTTTCCTGGTTGCAGAATTTGCGCCAGTGGTTTAATATAGGAGAGGCCAGTGCAATTATCCGTTTGGCTCAAGACAGGGAGGAATTCCAATTGATGGTCGCCAACTTCCGATGAGGAGAAGGCACATGAAGAAGAAGGTTCTCAAAATTTTAGCAAAAATAATTTTTTTTGAAATTTTTCAAAGTAAAATAACTCCATTATTTTGGACTTATTTGAAAAACGATAAAGAGAGAATATGTTTCTTTTATCGAGATCTACCACCCTTTAAAATACTTGCACTTATTTGTGGGATACCCTGTTTATAACAATACACGTGATGCGTATACGCAAAGTTGCGAACGATGTCAAGAATAGGTGCCCAGATTGGCGCTGACTACCAGTAAGCGGCAAACCCGCTTGCACTGTGTTCGCACACTTACGCTGCTTACGCACAGACGCCAGAAAGAAATCTAACTAACGTGTTTGTTTCACTTATTTTTAATGGCCAAGGCGTAAGGGGATTTAAGTATTCGGTTACCCAGTAGTAATGGTCAATCCCGCAGATCCCGCACGGTAAATCCCGCAACTTTGATCCCGCAGAATCTCAGCGGGATCTCGCGTTTGCGGGATTGCATTCCCTCATTCCTCCAGTTGTATATTTTTCGAAAGGTCTTAAAGACTTTCTGATGCTTTTCCATTCTGGATATTTGTTATATTTTTATTGGTGTCTATTGTCAGCTAGATTTGGATATGATTGAGTTTGTTCCATAAGTTCTCCATGCTAACTTAATTCTTCTGTTGGTTTCTGGTAGTAGAGATTCCGAGCTGGGTATTAGTTGTCCCAAATATATATATATTGTTCTACCATTTTCAGTGTTCTGTTATTTATTAGAATGTCTTTCACTAGTTCGTTGTACAGTACTTTAGTTTTTGCTAAATTCATTTTGAGATCCACTTTATTGCTGGCTGTTTTTAGTTAATTAATTTATGCTTGTAATTCTTCGGCACTATTAGCAATAGGCTTGTTCCATCATATCCTATGTGTATGTTTTTTAAACGTTTTTGGAGACTACTTATTATAATAAGTGCACCATTAAAATTTCAGAACGAAATCTTTTGCCGTTTTCGAGATATGAGAGCTTAAAGTTTGTAACGGCGAGACGAGGCCACGCCCCCTCGTGACGTAGTTCCACTACACCCGACTTGCCGTCAATCAGTTCGTAACGGAAACACTCGTTTGAATTAATGTGATTTGTCATTTTATCGTTATTTAGACTATTTCGTTGGTTTATTTTCACAAGATGCATTCGGTAGGAGAAGGGTTCAATAAAGCTGATTCGGGCAATCTCCCAGAAGTGGACATTTTTATGATAATGGATTATTTTAATAAAAATAAGGAGTTTATTAGTTCAGAAATGAAGGAAATAAAGTTACAAAAGTACCTAAGTAAACCTTTTATTTTCTATTATATTTTCCTTCTAAGATATTTTCTATTGCTTAAATACCTATCTGTATCGGAAAGCAGTAGCGCCTCGCTAGGGTAAAAAAAACAAAGGGTTATTTACCCTATATGAAAGAAGGCTACCTATGCATTTTCTTAACTAACCTATGCAATCTTCTTCTATTTGTAACATTAATACAATTAATTAACAATTGTTTATTGTTTATATTAATAATATAAATAAGTTAGAATATGAATATAATTAATATTGAATTAATACATAATAATTGTACAAGTAAATAAGAGACTTTCCTCAAATATATATTTTTTTGTTTCCTTTAATGACTAAAGTAAATTTTAAAGCACCCTTAAAGTAATATTATTATATATCGGAGTGTGGCGAAAAATATTTTAACACGCTTAATTATTTTTAATATTTTTTAAATTTTAAAAATTTTAATTAAAAAAAAACAAAAATAAATTAATTATTGATCAATTATTAATAAATATTCTCGCGAAAAATTCACGAACCAGAAAAAATCAGTGGTTTCATATACAGCTGACAAATACTGAATTGATTTTAAGATATGTGATTGACTAGGACTAGTTCGAGGTTGGTCCGCGAAAAGACGTAATACGATAAATATATAGAAACATATTTCTACTTTAAGGTAAAAACTGATACGTAAGCTATGTACCTTTTTCTTACAGATCCGGCAGACAAAATTATGGTAATAATGCCATTGGATAATATGTGCAGTTAAAACAACAGCAATCACTATGACAAGTAGTGGCAAAAATTACACCGGAGCACAAAATTAATGCAAAAAATTATAATGTACAATGCATTATTATAAATACTAGTGAAAAAAGTGTGATAGAAGCAAAGTGTAATGACTGTGCCGCATCCGAACGTGGTTGCAAGCACGCGGTAGCATTTCTTATGTGGTTGCATAAATTTGATGGTTTGAAATGCGCTCCTCTTGATCATGCATTTTAAAATCCTTGTCTACTGTATTGGCCCTGGAAATGAAAATTTTCATTTGCCGCCTGCCTTGCGTCGTCTTTCAATATTTCCTTAATAATGGCTGCTTGTTTTCTTGTATTTGAAGCAGAAGATTGTTTTTTTTTGGCACTCAAAAATGTCAGGAATAACACCTGATTTTAGTTTTATTTATTAAAAAAAAATAGGAAACACTACTTGTAACTATTAATTTACACTAAATTAATCTTCACAACAAAATCTGGTGCCTCTGTCAGAGACAAAATCATGTCTTCGCATTGCATGCTGCCATGCTCGTCTTAACTTTATGTCGGACGGTAAAGAAATAAATAGTTTTTCTGGGGAATTTTTATTCGTATTTGTGCATTCTGGCACTACACAACGTTTCCTTGTCTGTTTTATACTAATATTGAATAAAAGAAAGACTAGTACTACACTACGTTTTACTAAAAATTTAAAACACACTTTCTGTAATCGGGCAAAGCATGGGCAAAGCAGACCTGTGCATTGTATCGAGCGCGGTCGCCAGCCGACCTGTGGTGCTATGACGTAGCGGCTGGCCACGCCCCTTTCTCGCGCAATAGATGTTTGTACGTGTTTTTGAGGTACTAAACGTACGAATAAAATTCTAATTTTTGGTAGATCTGTTATTTTTTAGTTGTACTTTCGATTGATAAAATAAAAAAAAATTGTGAAACAAGCCCATTAGGACTATGTCATCAGCGAATCTTAGTTGGTTAAGATATTCTCCATCTATTTTTAATTCCTATATAAGTCCTTACGATATATTTTGCAGGATATTAATAACACATTTTGCATATACACATACTGCAAAAATTTTTGCCAATCGAGAAAAAATAAAATTAATATCAGCAACAACAATTAAAAATAAACCCTGACATGGTCAGCTATAAATCTCCAGAAAAAAAAGCGACAAGTTACAGTACTAAGCCGGGTCCATTATCGATTACAAAACACGCGAGGCCAACAATACCCGCCGACAAAACAGGCACACCTTCGTCCAGATCGGACAGCGATCTTTCTTCTTCGTAAAAAGATTGACATGTGTCATCGGATTTGTCTTCGCTGCGGGGGTTCCAAACCCACGCCGAGTTAGTTACACTTAAAGACTTAAAAAGAGAAAAACGATCCTGATTGGAACCATTTCGTTTACGGTGACTTTTGAACCGCCGACGGTACTTTACGGGCCTTGGCACCGACACGCTTAATTCGTCTCGTCTGGGGGTTGGTTTTTGACGGCTTACGGACGGGGGTTGTTGGTTCTTTGTTTTTGGATGTCGAGCAGAGTGTTTAAAAAGAGCAGTAGGTGGTCGTACTTAAGTTGAGGATCAAGGCAGGATAATTACTTTATTTTAATTAAATTAAAACTTTACATTTTTTTACTTGCCATTTTTCTTGTCTTTCACGTTGCACGTTGACTCTTCGTTGTGTCACACACAATCTGAATTTCGGATACGATGCAGAACTGATAAATTAGACCAAATAAATTAATTGCAAAGTATGAAAAGAAATATTTTTGTTAACTTTGCAAATACTTAAGGCATGCAATAATTTTAAAAAAATTTGACGTGAGATTAATTCATAATTCTTGAAAGTCTTGGATGATAAAGATTTGAATTATTATGGATCTGTTTTGTTTAAGAAGCTAACAAATAATTTCAAAAACTCAACTATCAAAATATAATGGTAGAAAATGTTTAAAAGCATGTATTGGTATAATATTCCATATTAATTGGACATATTGAATGTAAACTAGGTATACATAGTTGCTGCAATCGATAATATATTTTGCTGCTTATTTTCCTCATAACAAAAAATCGTCAATACCTCTACTCACATTATGGGCACTTTTTTATACTTAAATCTCATAATGATGTTTAAAAATACATATGTAGGTACATACTATAAGTAGTGGTTGTCACGTTTTTTTATTAGGTATGATGAAAAGAAGCTGCAAACTAAATTATCGTTGGAGTCAACTATATTTTAATTTATTTTTATCTACAGTAACTATGCACGGTAAGGGTTCAAAATATGCCTATACTGTGAAGCAACTCAATTCGAGTATAAATTAACACGTAGGTACATTCCAAGTATCTTCTTGGTCTACCGGCACCCCGTTTACCCTTATTCCATCATTTCTATAAAAAATAATATGATTTATAACTTTTAATTTTTATTGCGAAAATTGGTGAAATTTTGTTGTACGGCGTAAGTTCGAATATTAGTTAAACCTAGGAATACCCAGGTGATAATCTTCCATAGTAGTTACTTCAATAGTAACTTCCATAGTAGTTACTTTTAATTGTTCTTGAAGTTTTACTTTTGATATCGGAAATGGAGAACTAACCTCAATAAAATCGTCTCAGACACTGGCTTTTGTCAAAGCTCTTAGACTGTATGATGAGTTATAACTCAAGAAAGAGGGACACAATAGATCTGTAAAGTCGCGGTGATTAATCCACTCCCATACAGTCTACATTCTACATTTTACATGTTTGTGGATAATAATTATGGATAATAATTATTTATACATATTCCACCTGAACAAACTCCCACATAATCGCAATATTCCTCCACGTCTATGGTGTAATTCTTCGAAACGCAGCCCGCACGGACCTGCACATCTAGGCAATGTCGTCGCACGAACCGTATCATCACAGGCCTCGTTCCTCATAAATAATAGTGGCCTAATTGCGATGGGACCCAGGCTAATTATTCAGACCGGGCCGCAGTTCCAGTGGCTCTTATAAACAATCGCATCAATTATTTAGCCCGAAGGTTGAATTTCCGGAAATTGAACGTCGTCGCGTCGCGTCGAGGAAGGTATAGTTTTCCGGAAGGTAATTTTCCGCCGCTGTTTCCCGTAGTAATTTTATTAATTCGCCTTGTCGTCAAAGAATTCTTGTGGTGTTGTAATGAGTGTGAACATCAATTAAAACGAAAATAATATTTGCTATGAGAGATGCAGAATTTTATAACAATTTAAAATATATTTAACCAACATCAACACATTTAAACTATATCTGATAACAATAAAAATAAATAGCAAACAAAGACATGAGATGTTGCTGCTGGTGTTCGACCGTCTTCTGTTATATCGACCATCTTCTGTTATGGACAGACGGGGCCGTTTCTGAACATTTCTCGCGGAATTCATTAACTCAGTGGGGGTGAAAGATACCCTCCCATAACTGCTAAGTATTTCTAATTCTTGTCTAGATTATACGGAAGAATAAAGAACCTTTATTCTTCCGCAAATATATCCATAGGATTAGATCCATGGGCATTAAGTCAGGTGGCCTCGGCGGCCAACGGCTGGGATCTTGGTTAGCAATTCAATTATTCTAGAAATTGGCTGCAAAAATTTGCTGATAACTTTAAGAGTTAAAGTTTTGAGTCGGTGCCTCTTCTTGCTGGAAAAATATGTTTTCGAATTCCATTAAGGGCATATCATCAATAAGGGGTCCAAAGCCTACTAGTTAAAAGTGGCGAACTTTTAAAAATTCTGTATTTCGAAGGGAAATATAACAAAATATCAAGTGTGCTATATTTTTGGAAAGGTAATTTTAAATCCTTTTCGGTTAATTAAAAATATAGAGGGTGTCCCATATAAAAAATCAATTTTTCTGTTGATAACTCATAAATTATTAATTTTAAAAAAATTATACTTAAACCAATAAATTCTACGTAAAAAGGTGCTTTGGAGATGTTTTCATAGAAATACAAAATTTTCCATAGCAAAAAAGTTACTTTTTACTTTTACTACCCTTAACTCCTAAACGCTAACATATATTGATGTGCGGTTTTCACCATCATGTTTTTGATGAAAATAGATCTACAGACACCGATATTAGTTTTCGTCTATCTGCTATAGAAAAGGGTGTTTCCATTTAAAAGCGTCGAATTTGACCCACCCTGTACAAGGATATTTTCCACGAAAACTTAAAGGGGATTAACTTGCAGAATGAGTGGGAAGAAGTAGCGCACAGTAGAACGCAAAAGAGTAGAATTATAAACTCAGTTAACAGCGGCAACCAAAAAGTAAAGAGGCAACAAAGCAGTGAGATTTTTGAATGTCCGGAGAGCGGTAGAAAGATATCATCGAAAAAAAACGCCTTGCGTAACTATTTTCTGATGCGTGTCAAATGCTTGTCAGCGAGTAATGGCAGTATGTAGGTATGTATGTACACAAAAATGTAACGGAAACTCGATGACAGATGCTCGAAAACATCACAAAATCGAGCGAAAAAAACGGCTCTCTATTCCCGGACACCCTCACCTCTCTCCAGCCTCCTCACCGTTTTCACCTCTTCCCTACTTTTACCACCACGCCCAACTTCCACCGTCGACAAAGTTTCCTTTGTGGCCAAATTACAGGGCCAGAGTCCGCGCCGCGTCTACCCCATCTCTACATCCGGACTCCCGAGCAAAGGGTTCGAATTTGGCGCTTTTGTCCCGCACCGGAAACGCGTCGCAATCGAATTAATACACGTAGCAATTACGGGAGGTTAGGCCGCGTCTTAAGAAACGCTTAACGGCCGGCGGGGGGGTACTGTGCGGCTATTAGCGCGGAGGGGGGTATCGCGTGCCGCCCTACGGAAGAACGGTTGGAGAAGGAAAGGACATGCAGCTGGTCGGTCGAAAAGGGATAAAGCACAGCAAAAGGAATGCCTGTCTGAAAGAATCGGGCTTGTTCCTCTAGGAACAACACCGCATCGTCCGCGTTTCTGTACAGGTAAGTATCCATAATGAAAATTTGTCGCGAAATTTTTGTGTCATGAGCTAAAAATTTCAAGTTTCACAATGGAAACACACTTGAGATGCATGAAATATTGCTAAAAATCTCATGACACAATATTTCTTGACATATTTGTTTCATGAACAAGTTTCAACGTGTATACATGTATCGTCGTGTTTCATTTGAAACATTTGTGTCACTTGCTGCACGTGAGTTTTATGGTGTTGTGCTTGAAATAAAATTTGGCTGCCGGTGTGTAAAATTTTTCGGGTTTCGTTAGATCACGTCAAATGGACCCCCCCCTTTTTTCCACTTGGTTATGGAATTTTATTAAATATATATTAATGTTTAGTAGTCACGACTAGTAATGCAACAAAGAGTTTTTTAAATCTTTCATTTTAACAACAATTTTTTTTATAATAAAATTTTAGTTTTTTAATTAACAGTTTTATTTAATAAATTTATTAAAACAGAACCGTTACACATATCTTAATGAAATTTTCAGTATATATTGGTCTGGGTTTTCTTGAACTGGATGGCATATGTCCATCGGCAGTTTACCATTAGCTGAAGAAGTATGATTCTCGGATTGGAGGGTTAAAATGCATTATTAAATAACATTATTATCATCAAAAGAATACACTAAAACCGAATTATAACGAGAAAACTGTTCTGGACTGGGTCCTCTTGAACTAGATGGCATATGTCCATCGGCAGTTTACCATTAGCTGAAGAAGTATGATTCTCGGATTGGAGGGTATAAATTCATTATTAACTAACATTATCATCATGAAAAGAATATATTAAAACCGAATTATAACGAGAAACTGTCCTGGACTGGGTCCTCTTGAACTGGATGGCATATGTCCATTGGCAGTTTACCATTAGCTGAAGAAGTATGATTCTCGGATTGGAAGGTACAAATTCATTATTAAAAAACATTATTATCATCAAAAGAATATATTAAAACCGAATTATAACTAGAAAACTGTCCTGGACTGGATCGTCTTGAACTGGATGGCATATGTCCATGGGCAGTTTACCTTTAGCTGAAGAAGTATGATTCTCGGATTGGAGGGTTAAAATTCATTATTAAATAACATTATTATCATCAAAAGAATATATTAAAACAGAATTATAACGAAAAAACTGTCCTGGACTGGGTCCTGTTGAACTGGATGGCATATGTCCATCGGCAGTTTACCATTAGTTGAAGAAGTATGATTCTCGAATTGGAGGGTATAAATTCATTATTAAATAACATTATTATCATCAAAAGAATATATTAAAACCGAATTATAACGAGGAAACTGTCCTAGACTGTGTCCTCTTGAACTGGATGGCATATGTCCATCGGCAATTTACCATTAGCTGAAGAAGTATGATTCTCGAATTGGAGGGTATAAATTCATTATTAAATAACATTATTATCATCAAATGAATATATTAAAACCGAATTATAACGAGAAAACTGTCCTGGACTGAGTCCTGTTGAACTGAATGGCATATGTCCATCGGCAATTTACCATTAGCTGAAGAAGTATGATTCTCGAATTGGAGGGTACAAATTCATTATTAAATAACATTATTATCATCAAAAGAATATATTAAAACCGAATTATAAAGAGGAAACTGTCCTGGACTGTGTCCTCTTGAACTGGATGGCATATGTCCATCGGCAATTTACCATTAGCTGAAGCAGCGACTTTCGAATTGGAGGGTATAAATTCATTATTAAATAACATTATTATCATCAAAAGAATATATTAAAAAAACCGAATTATAACGAAAAACTGTCCTGGACTGTGTCCCTCTTGAACTGGATGGCATATGTCCATCGGCAATTTACCATTAGCTGAAGAAGCATGATTCTCGAATTGGAGTGTATAAATTCATTATTAAATAAACATTATTATCATCAAAAAAAGATATATTAAAACCGAATTATAACGAGAAAACTGTCCTGGATTGGTCCTGTTGAACTGGATTGGGTATATGTCCATCGGCAGCTCTTACCATTAGCTGGAAGAAGTATGATTCTCGAATTGAGGTATAAATTCATTATTAAATAACATTATTATCATCAAAAGCATATATTAAAAACCGAATTGATAACGAGGAAACTGGTCCTGGACTGGGTCCTGTTGAACTGGATGGCATATGTCCATCGGCAGTTTTACTATTAGCTGAAGAAGTATGATTCTCGAATTGGAGGGTATAAATTCATTATTAAATAACATTATTATCATCAAAAGTATATATTAAAACCGAATTATAACGAGGAAACTGTCCTGGACTGAGTCCTGTTGAACTGAATGGCATATGTCCATCGGCAATTTACCATTAGCTGAAGAAGTATGATTCTCGAATTGGAGGGTACAAATTCATTATTAAATAACATTATTATCATCAAAAGAATATATTAAAACCGAATTATAAAGAGGTGAAACTGTCCTGGACTGTGTCCTCTTCTTTGAACTGGATGGCATATGTCCATCGGCAATTTACCATTAGCTGAAGAAGTATGATTCTCGAATTGAGGGTATAAATTCATTAAATAACATTATACATTATCAAAAGAATATATTAAAACCGAATTATAACGAGAAAACTGTCCTTGACTGTGTCCTTCTTGAACTGGATGGCATATGTCCATCGGCAATTTACCATTAGCTGAAGAAGTATGATTCTCGAATTGGAGTGTATAAATTCATTATTAAATAAATATTATTATCATCAAAAGAATATATTAAAAACCGAATACAACGAGAAAACTGTCCTGGACAGGGCCATTTTGAACTGGATGGCATATGTCCATCAGCAGTTTACCATAAGCTGAAGAAGTATGATTATTGGATCGGAAGGTATAAATTCATTATTAAATAACATTATTATCAACAAAAGAATATCTTAAAACCGAATTACAACGAGAAAACTGTTCTGGACTGGATCCTCTTGAACTGGATGGCATATGTCCATCTGCAGTTTACCATAAGCTGAAGAAGTATGATTATTGGATTGGAGTGTAAAAATTCATTATTAAATAACATTATTATCAGCAAAAGAATATATTAAAACCGAATTATAACGAGGAAACTGTCCTGGACTGGGTCCTCTTGAACTGGATGGCATATGTCCATCGGCAATTTACCATTAGCTGAAGAAGTATGATTCTCGAATTGAGGGTATAAATTCATTATTAAATAACATTATTATCATCAAAAGAATATATTAAAACCGAATTATAACGAGAGAAACTGTCCTTAACTGGGTCCTGTGGAACTGGATGGCATATGTCTATCGGCAGTTTACCATTAGCCGAAGAAGTATGGATTCTCGAATTGGAGGGTATGTAAATTCATTATTAAATAACATTATTATCATCAAAAGAATATATTAAAACCGAATTATAACGAGAAAACTGTCCTGGACTGGGTCCTGTTGAACTGGATGGCATATGTCCATCGGCAGTTTACCATTAGCTGAAGAAGTATGATTCTCGAATTGGAGGGTATAAATTCATTATTAAATAACATTATTATAATCAAAGGAATATATTAAAACCGAATTATAACGAGGAAACTGTCCTGGACGGTGTCCTCTTGAACTGGATGGCATATGTCCATCGGCAATTTACCATTAGCTGAAGAAGTATGATTCTCGAATTGGAGGGTATAAATTCATTATTAAATAACATTATTATCATCAAAAGAATATATTAAAACCGAATTATAACGAGAAAACTGTCCTGGACTGAGTCCTGTTGAACTGGATGGCATATGTCCATCGGCAATTTACCATTAGCTGAAGAAGTATGATTCTCGAATTGGAGGTATAAATTCATTATTAAACAACATTATTATCATCAAAAGAATATATTAAAACCGAATTATAAAGAGTGAAACTTCGTCCTGACTGTGTCCTCTTGAACTGGATGGCTTGCATATGTCCATCGGCAATTTACCATTAGCTGAAGAAGTATGATTCTCGAATTGGAGGGTATAAATTCATTATTAAATAACATTATTATCATCAAAAAGAATATATTAAACCGAATTATAACGAGAAAACTGTCCTGGACTGTGTCCTCTTGAACTGGATGGTATATGTCCATCGGCAATTTACCATTAGCTGAAGTATGATTCTCGAATTGAGTGTATAAATCTTATTATTAAATAACATTATTATCATCAAAAGAATATATTAAAACCGAATTATAACGAGAAAACTGTCCTGGACTGGGTCCTGTTGAACTGGATGGCATATGTCCATCGGCAGTTTACCATTAGCTGAAGAAGTATGATTCTCGAATTGGAGGGTATAAATTCATTATTAAATAACATTATTATCATCAAAAGTATATATTAAAACCGAATTATAACGAGGAAACTGTCCTGGACTGGGTCCTGTTGAACTGGATGGCATATGTCCATCGGCAGTTTACCATTAGCTGAAGAAGTATGATTCTCGAATTGGAGGGTATAAATTCATTATTAAATAACATTATTATCATCAAAAGTATATATTAAAACCGAATTATAACGAGGAAACTGTCCTGGACTGTGTCCTCTTGAACTGGATGGCATATGTCCATCGGCAATTTACCATTAGCTGAAGAAGTATGATTCTCGAATTGAGGGTATAAATTCATTATTAAATAAATATTATTATCATCAAAAGAATATATTAAAACCGAATTATAACGAGAAACTGTCCTTGACTGGGGTCCTGTTACTGAACTGGATGGCATATGTCCATCGGCAGTTCTACCATTAGCCGAAGAAGTATGATTCTCGAATTGAGGGTATAAATTCATTATTAAATAACATTATTATCATCAAAAGAATATATTAAAACCGAATTATAACGAGAAAACTGTCCTGGACTGGGTCCTGTTGAACTGGATGGCATATGTCCATCGGCAGTTTACTAATAGCTGAAGTATGATTCTCGAATTGGAGGGTATAAATTCATTATTAAATAACATTATTATAATCAAAGGAATATATTAAAACCGAATTATAACGAGGAAACTGTCCTGGACGGTGTCCTCTTGAACTGATGGCATATGTCCATCGGCTAATTTACCATTAGCTGAAGAAGTATGATTCTCGAATTGGAGGGTATAAATTCATTATTAAATAAATATTATTATCATCAAAATATATTAAGAAACCGAATTATAACGAGAAAACTGTCCTGACTGAGTCCTGTTATTTGAACTGGATGGCATATGTCCATCTAAGTAATTAACCATTAGCTGAAGAAGCATGATTCCTCGAATTGGAGGGTATAAATTCATTACTAAATTCAACATTTCATTATCTAATCAAAAGAATATATTAAAACTAGAATTATAACGAGGAAACTGTCCTGGACTGCTGTCCCTCTTGAACTGGATGGCATATGTCCATCGACAATTTACCATTAGCTGAAGAAGTATGATTCTCGAATTGGAGGGTATAACTACATTATTAAATAACATTATTATCATCAAAGAATATATTAAACAGAATTATAACGAGAAAACTGTCCTGGACTGAGTCCTGTTGAATTGATGGCATATGTCCATCGGCAATTTACAGAATTAGCTGAAGAAGTATGATTCTCGAATTGAGGGTATAAATTCATTATTAAATAACATTATTATCATCAAAAGAATATATTAAAAGCGAATTATAACGAGAAAACTGTCCTGGACTGGGTCCTGTTGAACTGGATGGCATATGTCCATCGACAATTTACCATTAGCTGAAGAAGTATGATTCTCGAATTGGAGGGTATAAATTCATTATTAAATAACATTATTATCATCAAAAGAATATATTAAAACCGAATTATAACGAGGAAACTGTCCTGGACTGTGTCCTCTTGAACTGGATGGCATATGTCCATCGCTTAATTCTTACCATTAGCAGAAGAAGTATGATTCTCACCTGGAGGGTATAAATTCATTATTAAATAACATTATTATCATCAAAAGAATATATTAAAACAGAATTATAACGAGAAAACTGTCCTGACTGGGTCCTCTTGAACTGGATGGCGTATGTCCATCAGCAGTTTACCATTAGCTCAAGAAGTATGATTCTTGAGTTGGGGGGTATAAATTCATTATTAAATAACATTATTATCGTCAAAAAAATATATTAAAACAGAATTATAACGAAAAAACTGTCCTGACTGGGTCCTCTTGAACTGGATGGCGTATGTCCATCAGCAGTTTACCATTAGCTGAAGAAGTATGATTCTTGGATTGGAGGGTATAAATTCATTATTAAATAACATTATTATCGTCAAAAGAATATATTAAAACAGAATTATAACGAGAAAACTGTCCTGACTGAGTCCTGTTGAATTGATGGCATATGTCCATCGGCGGCATTTACCATTAGCTGAAGAAGTATGATTCTCGAATTGGAGGGCAGTAAATTCATTATTAAATAACATTATTATCATCAAAAGAATATATTAAAACCGAATTATAACGAGGAAACTGTCCTGGACTGTGTCCTCTTGAACTGGATGGCATATGTCCATCGGCAATTTACCATTAACTGAAGAAGTATGATTCTCGAATTGGAGGGTATAAATTCATTATTAAATAACATTATTATCATCAAAAGAATATATTAAAACCGAATTATAACGAGAAAACTGTCCTTGACTGTGTCACAAGAATAAACATCAACCAGAAGCCTAACTGAAGCTGAAATCCGTGACGTTTCACGAATTGGGCCGCCATTTAATAGCGGTAGAACACAGAGACGTATTTAATAAATTTCCGTTGAATTTATACAGAGTTGTATTTATTTTTTTGTTGTAGATTGAAAAGCATAGAATTAATTAATATCATTCGGCAGTTAATAAAACTACTGCTTAAAACTTTAATAGGTGAGTTTGTTAAAGTTAAAAGTAAAGGCTAATTTGTTTAAGATGCTGTAATATTGGTTTAGTACAAATGTCCCAACATATTTTATGGAGTAATATTTTTAATGTAAAACTTATTGCCAGCGATAAAAAACACTGCATTAGTAAACCATTAGAGATATCGCGGTATAAAAATAGTTTATATTTTTAAACGATTTTATTTAACTTTACCATACCTTTGTTTGTTGCAAATCTGGCAGCAGCTTTATTGATCACTTCTATTATCCCAATTTTTCCGAAATGTTGCACACGTATTGAGTTCCGGTGACACTTTTATAATATTTTTGAAGAAAAAAAATCAAATTAGCGGATCCAATATGGCGGATTTTTTAATATAAGAAGAGATTTGCTTGAAATTTAAAACTTTGGGTTCTTTATAAGGACACTTGAGATACTTACCTTCAATTGGCCCGTTTTAAAACATCCTGTAAAGATAGGGCAGGTGTTCATTTAGTTTCAAATTAAATAAAAAAACAAGCTAACATCAGAATACTTATGTATTTATTCATGCCTCCATATAATTAGTTTGTTTTTATTGACTGTTTTAAAATTAAGGTTTATCTTTTTTAAGGTATAATACAATTTCATACGCAGATATAATTTAGTTACATATTCTAGGGGAAAACTAGTACATGGATGTTTGAAATTAATTTGTTTACATATTATATACATTTCTTTAATAAAATGTCTTGTCACATATTCTTCAAAATATTTACTAAAAACAAGTTCTAATGAAGAAACAAAAGATACAAAATTGTCATGTGGCATCTGAAGATTACCAAAAATATCTAAATTACTATTTTCATAGGCACGTAAATGGCAAAACAACGATGTATCATCTAACTCACTGTGTGCCTTTGCATATTTGGTACATATATCACATGAATGTATACTCAAACATTTTTTTATTAAATATCCACAAACGTATCGTAAAACATTTTGCTCTAAAATGTCATTATTTTGGTAGTCTGTTTCGATGGCAACAGGACTTTTTTCTGTGGCTGGTTCCTCGACATGAAATGCAGCTGATGTTTCGATCATGTCTGTGACCTTAATTAATAAATTGTCGGTATCGCCTTCACAGTTTTCTGTACCGGAATTAAACAGATTCAAACATAAAGATTTTTTAAAACTTCGTTGAAATTGAATGGTCGTGGGATTAACACAGTTGCCGTTTTGTTGTCGGACAAAACCAAAATAGTTTTCTAGGCAGTCTTGGTTCAAACGCCTGGTAAAAATATAATCATAATTAAGGCTCCGTACCATATCCCATAAATATAAAATGCCAGAAATTGTTACCCTTATATATTTTACACATTTTACTCTTCCAGTAATATTTTCACCGGATTTCGACACTACTTGGACTTTTTCAAAAAAATTAATGCAATCTTTTAAAAAATGTACCTGATATTCTAATCCCTTAAATGCTCTATTATATATTTTGGTTCCTGACGTTCTTGAAGAATTCAAAAGATCAAAAAGTTTATCCATTCGTTCAACAAATTCAACAGTCGTCACAGCTGCAGCTGGAAGAGCTCCAAATCTAATATAAAGGCTCATGCCAGCAACGACGGCTGCACTAAATACTTGGGTGGCATATTTGACTTTCATTTTATTAAAATTTGTTGGATTAATATGAAATTCGGTTAATTTTGCTGCGGCTCGTGTTTTATGTGCTTTATCACTCTCATAAAACATTTTGATGTACTCCCATGATATTACTTTACCCTCAAAAACAAAATTATATTTTAACAGCATATTTCTTATTGCCTTGATGTGTGGAGTATCAGCCAAGTATACTATTTTTTCGTTATTAACAGTAAAAAAAGGCTTTTTGTCAGAAATGTCAAATTTTTTAACCATTTGTAAATTATTTGAACCCATGTCCGAAATAAGGGCAACTACTTTTAATCCCAGTGACTCAAGTTTTACTAATGCTTCTTCAACAATATTTTGAAGTAATACACCAGGACAACCTGAATTAAACAAAAAATAGGCAAATGGCTGTTTCCAATTGGAAAAAATTCCTCTTGCCATAAAAACAGTTGAAAATCCAGCTGGCTTGAACAGTCTCTTCCCATTGCCATGATCTTCAAACCCAATTACAAGGTCGCACATTCTATCGTAAAAAAGATTTGTTTTAATAGACATTTCATCTACACAAATAGTACATAATTTATCCTCTTCTCTAAAACTCTGTGCTTTCATTCTTAGCATATTATATAATTGATCGTTTACAAGTCCTACACTGGGTTTTATTTCTTTAACAATATTTAACAATGTTTGAGGAGAAGGAAGGCAGTATTTCTTCATTAATTTTTTCTTATATGACTTAGCGCTTGTGAAATACAATTCAAGGCAAGATATTTTAAACTCTTTGCTATACCTGCGTCCTCTGGCCTTCTTTTGATTTTGGGAAACTTGTGTATTGATGAAAGTAGCAAGTTCTGACGACTGGCACATCTTTTTTGTTGCACTTTGGTAGGTGTCCATCGTAATGTTTTTGTTTCTTGCTTCAGCTTCCAATACCTCAATTTTTCTTTTCAGTGCTTTATTTTCCCTTTCCAATTCTTTCATCCTAGTCATAAACTCCTGTTTCCTTTGGGTTCTTGCAGAAAGAGATAATGGTGTTTGTGTACCACTGGTGGGTGACAATAAAGATGGTTCTGGTGACACTGGTTCTTTCAGCGTAGGCACCTCGACGAGGTCTTCTGATTCCAACTTCGAAGTTGTTGTAGTAAGAGCAGTTTCTGCTAAACCTGAAAAAAATAGTATTTTATTGTTTAAGTTTTTACCCATTCATAAACATAATTATTCCGCACTGAGGTGGTAGGAAAGTTCCATCATAAAACCCAAACAAAAATTTTTTATATTTGCAAAATATTGTTTTTTGGTCAATCTGTCTTTTGAAGAATTGTTTTTTAAATAGCTCAATTTCAAGAAGTGTTAATGAAGGACTATTATTATTCAAAATATTTACTCGAATATTGTCTTACCTGCAGGTGAAATAATAATATTTTCGAATATTCGAATCTTCTTCGGTGGCTGTAGTGATGGTGGTACTGCAAAAGGTGTATATGAATGATCACTAGCACTCGTGTTAGAACCCCCTTCAAATTGTGGGAACAGTGTGGGGATGGCATTGGAAAGTAACCTTTTCCTCAGATAGTTTTCGGTTATCATCTTGGTCTCAAAATGTAGTTCACAGAGCTTATAGTTTCTATGAAGTACATTTACTTTTTCAAGCAGGTCTTCCCTCTGGCAAGCCATGACCCATATCTTAGCTCTAAAAAGATGATAAAAACTACTTTTAGCCTACAAATTGTACTACACTACTTACAATGGATGTTGAATATCAAAATGAATTTTATTAAAATAACTTTTACGTTAAACGGTTTTATTTCAAATAATCAGTTGTACTGAAAACTAGAAGAAACTACTAAAAAAACAGTAAAATCGCAATTCGCAAAACTTACCTAGCGGTGTCCTTTGGAAATGTGAAAAAACTAAGTTCTGGCGAAACATAACTCCGGCTTTTACACATTCTTGAGGCACATACTGAACCAGCACTCTTTGTAGTCATTATAACTAATGTACCTAGCAAAACAACTATTTAATAACTATTCCGCCCCGTTCAGTCATAAAACAACACAAATCACAATATTTACGAATCACGAGCAGCTACTGCTTTCAGCAAAACGCAAAACATAAGTGAACTGCGAACGCCAGTGCGTTGACAGGTTCTACCGCTATTTTTAGGTTAGGCGATGTTTCCCGCGCAAACTCTAAGTTAGGCTTCTGGTTGATGTTTATTCTTGTGACTGTGTCCTGTTGAACTGGATGGCATATGTCCATCGGCAGTTTACCATTAGCCGAAGAAGTATGATTCTCGAATTGGAGGGTATAAATTCATTATTAAATAACATTATTATCATCAAAAGAATATATTAAAACCGAATTATAACGAGAAAACTGTCCTGGACTGGGTCCTGTTGAACTGGATGGCATATGTCCATCGGCAATTTACCATTAGCTGAAGAAGTATGATTCTCGAATTGGAGGGTATAAATTCATTATTAAATAACATTATTATCATCAAAAGAATATATTAAAACCGAATTATAACGAGAAAACTGTCCTTGACTGGGTCCTGTTGAACTGGATGGCATATGTCCATCGGCAGTTTACCATTAGCCGAAGAAGTATGATTCTCGAATTGGAGGGTATAAATTCATTATTAAATAACATTATTATCATCAAAAGAATATATTAAAACCGAATTATAACGAGAAAACTGTCCTGGACTGGGTCCTGTTGAACTGGATGGCATATGTCCATCGGCAGTTTACCATTAGCTGAAGAAGTATGATTCTCGAATTGGAGGGTATAAATTCATTATTAAATAACATTATTATCATCAAAAGAATATATTAAAACCGAATTATAACGAGGAAACTGTCCTGGACTGTGTCCTCTTGAACTGGATGGCATATGTCCATCGGCAATTTACCATTAGCTGAAGAAGTATGATTCTCGAATTGGAGGGTATAAATTCATTATTAAATAACATTATTATCATCAAAAGAATATATTAAAACCGAATTATAACGAGAAAACTGTCCTGGACTGGGTCCTCTTGAACTGGATGGCATATGTCCATCGGCAGTTTACCATTAGCTGAAGAAGTATGATTCTCGGATTGGAGGGTTAGGTTGTCCTGCATAATAAATAACTACTTATGGCTGAAGTTTCTATCATAATGTTTCTTATGGCCATGGAGCACTGATGCGTCAATATTTAAAAATTTGGAGTATCTCTTGATTTTATTTTATTTTTAAATGAACCAAACCTGCCTACAAATCCGATCAAAAAACAAAACCTAGAAGAGGTGGAGGAACAAAATAAAACCGCCGACCAACAAGCAACCGCACCACTATAATCCAAAATGGCCGTCACCGTTATCATCCTATATATGGAAATTAGCAAACGACTAGCTAGCTTATAATCCAGATAAACGGTTGGCGCACGAAAGGTATCGGAACGATCCCTTTACCCCGCTCTTACCCCTCTACCTGCGGCTCCGCTCAATATTACTTCCCCCCTTGATCCCCCCTCGCTGTTTTCCCCATTTCACGGCAGAAAAACGACGTTTCTGTAATGCGGTTGGCACGGCATCATCAGGCAGTACTGCAGGGAGCGGAGCTGGGGCGTTTTGCATAACAGGTACCGATCGCGGTTGATTATGGTGCTCCAGTTGGTACCGTGGGCGTATAAAGTAGGGAATTATCGGTGCCCGGCTAAACGGGAATTTGTTATATAACCGTATTTTTACGATATCTTTCTGAAATCCACGAAAATTTCTTTATTAACTCGCTTGATTGGAATAAAAATGGCTCGAAATATAAGTAATTTTATTTACAAGCAGTATAGAGGGTGTTTCAAAAAACATGTACCGTATCTCGTGGGGAGATTCGTCACGTAAAAATAAAATTTATTTTTTGTATCAACATAGGTTCGATTCTGCTTTGTTTCATAGCTACAAGATGTTAAATTCTTAATAATCTTTCGACTTATTATAATGTTCTTCACTAAAAGCACTTTTAGTGAAGACATTTTAGATTTTTTTCTTTTGATATCAAAATTGTGTAGTGTTTAATGACAATTAAAAGTTATGTTTTGATATTTTGTTGAATTCAGCTTTCATGTGAGATAAGCGCAATTTTATTAATCAAATTTAATAAAATTAAAATAAAAATAAAAGTAATAAACTATGTATTTTACCTAATTTATTATTAAATATTATTACTATTAGTCCAACCTACAGCAATTCCAGATAAAAAAATAATGGTATTTAAGATAATTACACAAAAAACCTTATTTTTTAAGTTAAAAGTTATAACTTCCTGTAACTCTAAAACTATGCATTTCCATACCCTTGTTTATAGTAACTTTTTTTCATATCTTTGATGAGGAATCATTCAGTACTTATTTAAAGCTTTCGCAATTTAATGGTATTAATTTTTTTGAATGTAATAAAAATGTCTCGAAATATAAGTAATTTTATTTACAAGCAGTATAGAGGGTGTTTCAAAAAATATGTACCGTATCTCGTGGGGAGATTCGTCACGTAAAAATAAAATTTATTTTTTGTATCAACATAGGTCCGATTCTGTTTTGTTTCATAGCTACAGGGTGTTAAATTGTTAATAATCTTTCGACTTATTATAAAGTTCTTCACTAAAAGCACTTTTAGTGAAGACATTTTAGATTTTTTTCTTTTGATATCAAAATTGTGTAGTGTTTAATGACAATTAAAAGTTATGTCTTGATATTTTGTTGAATTCAGCCTCCTTCATGTGAGATAAGCGCAATTTTATTAATCAAAATTAATAAAATTAAAATAAAATTAATAAACTATGTATTTTACCTAATTTATTATTAAATATTATTACTATTAGTTATTATTACTATTCGTCCAACCTACAGCAATTTCAGATAAAAAAATAATGGTATTAAGATAATTACACAAAAAAAGTTAAAAGTTATAACTTCCTGTAATTCTAAAACTATGCATTTCCATACCCATGTTTATAGGAGCTTTTTTTCATATCTTTGATGAGGAATCATTCAGTACTTATTAAGCTTTCGCAATTTAATGGTATTAATTTTTTTGAAAGGTTGCTATTAGTCTTGGATTAAGGCAAATTAATAAAATTGCGTTTATCTCATCACGGAGGCCGAAATCAACAAAATATCAAGATAAAACTTTTAATCGACATTAAACTGCTTACACTGTTTAACAAGAGATAAAAAAGTCAGTGGCATACATGCTTTCTTTAGAGAAATATTCCAGTGATAAAAAAAAGTACTTGGAAGAAAACTATAATAAATCGAAAAAATATTAAGACTTTAACACCCTGTAGCTACGATGTTTCCTACTTGATTGTTATGCAGAGTCGGACCTATGTTGATATGAAAAATAAATCTTATTTTTACGTTAGGAAACTCCCAGAGATGGCACATGTTTTTTGAAACACCCTGTATATTTTATTAAAATCCAAAACTATTGCTGATGTCAAATTTTACCTATGACAATAAGTAAAATAAAAATCCTATAGGTATATGATGCATACTTTATTTTTGACACTATATACCGGGTGCGTCTCAAAAGTGGCTCACCCCCTATAACTTTTTTATTTTTTCAGATAAATAAACGAGATTTGTTATGTTAGTATACGACATAAATTAGGATTGATTGTTGTATTCTATTGTTTTTGGTCACTTCCGGTTTCACCGGAAATGACTACAACTTTTGATTTTTAAATGGCATCCTCGGTATTTTTTTACTTTATTCGATAGAAAATGACATTCTGAATAGAATGACATATCATATGTCAACTTTTGACATTCTCGCTTAATAAAAAGTTGTATTTTAAAATTCAATCTAGGGTGCCATGGCTATGTTATAAATACTAATTCTTCATCAAGGAGCCTTGGAAAAATTGATTCGATCGCCTAATGTTTTTAGTGTCTTGTCCTGGCCAGTTAGAAAATGCTCTAATCGTATTTTTAATCATATCTCAATTTTTTCAACTGGAACGAGGGTGGCTCATTAGCATATTTGGAAAAAGCATTTTTTTACGAATAATTTGATACCACACACTTGGTATTTCAAGTAAAATTTTCGTTACGAACCGCAAGTTTTAATTTGAAATCAACCATATACGAAAATGTCAAAAGTTGACATATGATATGTCATTCTATTCAGAGTGACATTTTCTATCGAATAAAGTAAAAAAATACCGGGGGTGCCATTTAAAAATCCAAAGTTGTAGTCATTTCCGGTGAAACCGGAAGTGACCGAAAACAATTGAATACGTGAACCAATCCTAATTTATGTCATATACTAACATACCAAACCTCGTTTTTTTAACTAAAAAAATAAAAAAGTTATATGGGTGAGCCACTTTTTAGATGCACCCGGTATACAGGGTCTCCCAGAAATAAGTGCAATTTATAATATGGAGTAATAATAAAGAGTTATTTTACTTTGAAAATTTCCAAAAAATTTATTTTTTGCTAAAATTTTGAGAACCACTGGATCTTTTCTGGATTTTCATTCTTGTAAATTTAAATTTTTTTTTTTATTTATATATATATATATATATATATATATATATATATATATATATATATATATATATATATATATATAATATATATATATATATATATATATATATATATATATATATATATATATATATATATATATATATATATATATATATATATATATATATATATACAGTGTGACCCACTCAAGACCGGGCACCCTCCATAAAATCTGTGTTTATAGTCCGATTTTGATGATTTTTTTTTCAATGTCATGTTATTTCACAAAAAACAAGGCCTACTTAATAAAGTTTTTGTGGTGAAAAATTTGCGAAATCATATTAGCGATTTTTTTTCAAAAAATTTGAGTACACCCCTACATTCGGCATCCCTCAAAACAGTTCTGTACCAAATTTCGTTTAAAAATATTAATTATTAATAATTCTGCAGTTAAATTAAATAATTCCCTATTTTTGCCAATTTAACGATGAGTTATAACGTAACCCTTGAAAAAAACAATCCACAACAATGGGTTTTATTAGCTGTCAATTCTTGCAGCGTAGAATTGAATATTAATTTAATAGCACGCAGAAAAGTGTTGTATCAAGAAATATTATTTGCATTATGGAACAATTAAATATTAGGGATAAAATTGAAATGATTCGTTTAGTGGGTGATAACTATCTTCAAGCAGGAGAAGCTGCCAGAGAATTTAACAACAGACATCCCGACAGACCTGCAGTAAGTAGAAGCACGGTTCAACGAATAAATAGAGTTTTTAATGAAACTGGTTGTGTGTCAAAATACTTACTAAAAAACAGAAGGCCGGAACATTGAATAAATAGGCGGAATGAGGAAATATTAGAATATTTTCGTAACAATCCTCGTGCAAGCATTAGAGGCGCCAGTGTTGATTTGGATATACCAAGGGAAAATATTAGGAGATGTTTGCGAACTAATAAAGTTAAACCCTTTAAACCAAAGATTTTACACACTTTGGAAAACGGAGATGATGTTAGACGATTGAATTCTGCTTATGGGCTCAAGCAGAGTATTTAAATAATAGAAATTTCTTAAAAGAAATTTTATTTAGTGATGAGGCAACATTTAGTACAAACGGAGTAGTATCCTCTCAAAATTCGCGATTCTGGGCAGTCGAAAACCCTGAATGGGTGATCAATACAAGAAGACAGTATTCTCAGAAATTAAATGTGTGGTGTGGCATACTTGATGATAGAATCATTGGTCCATATTTTTTTGAGAGAAATTTGAATAGTCCAACGTTTTTGAATTTTCTGATTAATGACTTTTGGGATGCAATACATAATTTACCATGCCAAACCCGTTTGAATTTAAAATTTCAATTGGACGGATCACCTGTGCATAACGCGGCAGTTGTCAGGGAATGGTTAAATGAAAATTTTGAAAATAAGTGGATAGGTCGAAATAGCCCGCTAATTGGTGGCCACCGAGATCCCCGGACCTAACACCCCTTGATTTCTTTCTTTGGGGTTTCTTAAAGCAACAAGTTTACAAGTCTAGACCTCAATCTGTAGATGAATTACGTATTAGAATTACAGAGGCTTCTGCAAATATTACACCACAGCAGCTTAGGAATGTAACTGTTAATCTAAGAAAAAGATGCGACAAATGTATTGAACTGAATGGAGGGCTGGTAGAAGCAACTAGAATTATTTGAATATGTTTTACTTATTATTCGGTTATTGTGTTGCTTGTAGTATTTTTATCATTGTTTGTAATAAAACTCGTTGTCGTGGATTCTTTTTTTCAAGGGTTACTTGATAACTCATCGTTAAATTGGCAAAAATAGGGAATTATTTCTTAACATGACATTGAGCCCTAAAGTACATTTTTTGAAACTTTATATTTGAAAAAAAAATCATCAAAATCGGACTATAAACACAGATTTTATGGAGGGTGCCCGGTCTTGAGTGGGTCACACTGTATATATATCAGAATTTCATATCATAATTGCCTGCCTAAAAAAACAGAGAAAGACGTCTTTTCCAAGCATGTGTGGTCTTCTAAACAGCACACACCCTTGAATATACACGAAAACACTAACATAAACACACTCTACCCGGCCATTTTGCCTATTTAGATAAACAACATCCATAACTAATACCTAAGTGTATTAATAAGGGCGTTCCCTTCCTTTTAACAACCCTCCTGATGGCATTTCTAGGGTGGTCCACTCGAAATATCCTCTGGACATCGTCATATTATTCTAATTTTGCCGAAAAAATATCTCCACTTCACGATGGGACGGAAAAGATCTCGTATATCATATTATATTCGTATTTGCGTATAATTCAAAGGACTATAGTTGTTTATTTTTTTGTCATTCCTTCTGTCTGATCCTGAAGGAAAACAGCAGTATGGGTGGGTCAAAATGGCTCTAAATCTAATCCTACTCATACGGCAATAACTTATATTCCTGGCGAGCGTTCAATAATTCAAAACTTCTTCTGGCAGAATTATGGATGTTTTTATTTTGGTCGATGTCCATATTATTTATTTTCAAGGAAAAATAGATTCTTTTATAAATATTGCCGTAATAATTTTATATACAGGGTCGCCTTTATGTATGGAAACGGTCGATTATTAGGTACAATATAGGAGGTACCGCAAAATGTTAAATACAAAAGTTATAGGACTTTTAAATATCTATTAGTGAGTAATAAATGTAAGTATACAGGATCGGTCATAAAGTCGTGGCACATCAAAGTTTCATTTTTTTAAATGGAACCCCCTGTATATTATTGCATATTTCGATTCTTCCTTCAATTCTAAGCAAAAATCGATACACACAATGTACCTTAAAGCAACCGTTTCCGAGTTATTGGCTTATCACTTAAACAATTTCATTTAATTAATTTGAATATGTTCAGTTTAATTTAACGATGCCATTCTACCGAAATTGTGATACTTAATAATAGTTAACATTAGTTCTGAAGTTAACATTTACAGATGTTTAAAATGCGAGTACAATTCTTTTAAAAGTTCCTCAATATGGCCGACCTAGTTACGAAAATTGGTAATTTTTTTTTAATGAAAAATAAGTTGGCGTTAGCGAATTCAGAAATTGATTTGCTCTTTGGTTAACAATAACATTTTTCAGGATTGTCAAGTTGACGTTAAAGTTAGGTTATTAGGTGGTTGTCATAAATCATAAATAAAAATATAGATTATTGAAATTATTTAATAAGAACAAAGGTATTTTACCGCAGATCCGAAGAGATTTTACTTAAAGGTATTTTATAAAGTTTCTCAGTCAGAATATTAACTCCCCTGTTTCATATATTTCAGTTAAAGGGACGTAAGAACTATAGGAAGTGAATTTTTGTTTACATGTTTTGACAATATCTGGGAGTTCCTAGAATTATCAAGATTATTGAATAAAAATAGTTGTTTAATAAGTGAAATTAATAGAAGACTTGGAAATAGGATGATGCGTTTCATGTTATAGTTGATAGATCACCCCATTTCTCTTAGTTTGTTTTTATTTCAGTACAGTTAATCACAAATTGAATTGATGTGTGCAAAAACAGGTATATATTTTCAAACATCTTATTTAAATAGTTCTTTTATATACTGTTAAACTGTATCAACTACAAAGTCTTTCGCAAAAAGTTATAAGGTAATAAATTTTGTAGCTATAATTTATGAAAATTTATATATTAAGATTAGAACACAATCCTCTGAGGGAAAAAGAAATACTCAAAAATTCATTAATATACTTTATTAAAAATAACAATATACAAAAACAGTCATCCATGCAAACTGTAATAATCAAAACATTATCCACATTATACCTTTATTAAATTTGTGTTCACACTCCTGTCAGGAAAGCCAGAAATTTTTGTTTAAATATTAACTGATTTTAAATTGCCAGAAACACATCAGAATATGTCACAACCACAACTATAGGTCTGGAATCAGTACTAAATTTTATACCTAGTGATGCGTCAGCTAACAAGTATAGGATAAAAAAGAATTATTAATATAGAGTGTACTATACGATGTCCTTCTGCTTATTTATGAAACGACTTTCCTTTCAAATGTGAGGAATACCAATAAATTAAAACATAATTTTTGGTTTGGTTTGGTGTTTGATATTCTAACTACATCTATTACAAACCTTAAGTGCTTTTAGTGAGTAACTGTATTTTTTATTATTGTTTGTGTATCCTCTAAAGTAAAAAAAAATATATTTCAAGAAATATAAAAACAATGCAATAAATATCAAACACATTCATAAAAACCACTTACAATTGTACAGGGTGGGTCAAATTCGACGCTTTTAAATGGAAACACCCTTTTCTATAGGAGATGGACAAAAACTAATATCGGTATCTGGAGCTCAATTTTTGTCAAAAACATGATGGTGAAAACCGCATATCTATATCTGTTACCGTTTCGGAGTTACGGGGTGTTTTTCAAAAATATGCATTTTTAACAAATCGCTGTAATTTTTTTGCTATGGAAAATTTTGTATTTTTATGAAAACATTTCCAAAGCACCTTTTTACGTAGAATTTAATGGTTTAAGTATAATTTTTTTTAAATTAATAATTTAAGAATTATCAACAGAAAATTTTATTTTTTATATGGGACACCCTATATATTTTTAATTTATTGAAAATAATTTAAAATTACCTTTCCAAAAATATAGCTCACTTCATATTTTGCTCGATTCCTCTTCGAGATATAGAGTTTATAAAAATTCGCCCGCTTTAAACAAGTAGGCTTTGAACGGCACCGGCTGTAATGCAAAAAGATCTAGCTGTGAGCATCAATTAAAAAGAAAATAATATTTGCTATGAGAGGTGCAGAATTGTATAACAATTTAAAATATATTTAACCAACATCAGCACAGTTAAACTATATCTAATAACAATAAAAATAAATAGCAAACCAAGACATGAGATTTTGCTACAGGTGTTCGACATATCGACCCTCTTCTGTTATGGACAGACGGGGTAGTTTTTGAACATTTCTCGCGGAATTTATTAACTCAGTGGGGGTGAAAGATACCCTCTCTTAACTGCTAAGTATTTTTAATTCTTGTCTAGATTATACGGAAGAATAAGGAACCTTTATTCTTCCGCAAATATATCCATAGGATTAGATCCATGGGCACTAAGTCAGGAGGCCTCGAAAGCCAACGGCTGGGATCTTGGTTAGCTATTCAATTATTCTTGAAATTGGCTGCAAAAATTTGCAGATAACTTCAGCGTTCAGAGGCGGTGTGTCGTCTTGCTGGAAAAATATGTTTTCGAGTTCCATTAAGGGCAAATCATCAATAAGGGGTCCAAAGTTCCAAAGCCTACTAGTTGAAAGTGGCGAACTTTTAAAAATTCTGTATTTCGAAGGGGATTATAACAAAATTGTGCTATATTTTTGGAAAGATAATTTTAAATTCTTTTCAGTTAATTAAAAATATAGAGGGTGTCCCAAATAAAAAAACAATTTTTCTGTTGATAACTCTTAAATTATTAATTTTAAAAAAATTATACTTAAACCATTAAATTCTACGTAAAAAGGTGCTTTGGAAATGTTTTCATAGAAATACAAAATTTTCCATAGCAAAAAAGTTACAGCGATTAAAAACACCCCCTAACTCCGAAACGGTAACAGATATTGATGTGAGGTTTTCACCATCATGTTTTTGATGAAAATTGAGCTCCAGACACCGATATTAGTTTTCGTCTATCTCCTATAGAAAAGGGTGTTTCCATTTAAAAGCGTCGAATTTGACCCACCCTGTACAGCTGGTTCCAAAAAAAATTAATACCGACTCTTTACACATTTTTTTCGATTATTTGGGCAATGTATATTTATGTGTCAAGTATTTTGACATGTTAAGGTTATTGTGACATTGTATAAAACAACTTTGCTTTTGACAAAGTGAAAATAGAGAAATGAGGGACTGGTATCATAGAATATACTGCCCGAAATAGTAAAAATATGTTTTAAATCGTATTCAATTTTATTGGAACCAGCTGTACATATTATATATTTCAAGTGTTATTTGATCTTTGGTCCGATTACCAACATTACCTTATTTAGGTCTTCTCTACTAGCTCAACTTTTAAATCTGTTTTAAACCTTCTTTATATTTTAAAATTAATTTACAACAATCTGTAATGCCCGCGCTGTTTCCTGAAATTAATATAAGTTTTAATCTATTTATTATCATAAACATCTTACAAACCTGAAAATTACTGATACGAGGAAACTTCTCAAAATAATTAGAGACCTTTTTACAAATATCTGGACTAATTTATTTTCACGAATTTGTGGACGAGTCAATGTTTTCTAATACGTTTTTAAGCGTTTTACACATTTTTTGAATATCTTCCAGCCTAAAATTTCGTTTTCAATTCCAGCCTAGCATTCGGAATTTTTCTCATAAGAATTTGCAAAGGTTTTTTAAAAACCACGGAAAATGCAAGAAGATGATAATCGTATCCCCTTAAAAAACAGAAGAAAATACAGGAGGTGTTAATAATTCTTCTTAATTTTTAAATCAAAGTAGGTACTCACTTCAAAAAATATATTACCAACTGCTAAAACATAAATATGCCACAAGAAATTCCATGACCAATTAAGCAGTCTCCACCTTATATACAAGCTTTAACAAATAACACATGCCGAGACCACACACAATGACCAGACATGGGCCGGTACGATGATGCTATGTTTGTGTATAAGCGATTCATTGACAGATTGGACATGCCCACAATCAGCCTTATTTATGAATGAATATTTTTCATTTAGTAATTCGATAAACTACGCTATAGGATGCAAATGGGATGACCAGGAATTTTTATCAGGACATATTTGTTGAAATTTTATGACGATGAAGTACAGGGTGGCTCGAATTCGACGCTCATCATTGGGATTTCGAAAACTGTAAGAGATACAGGATCGGTTAAATGGAGGCAAAGTTGCCCAATTTCATGTTCAATAAAATGCCGTATTGCATTTTTATTTTTTATTTTTTTTGCATAGAATATTCTGGTGATGGAATTTTCTGTACGAAACGTTGGCAAATATCAAAGTGACTATACAGGGTGAGTTTCCTAGGATGTTCTCTATGGGTATCTCGGAAACTACTGGAGATGGAAAGTCAGTTAAATGGGGAAATAATTGCAGTTTTGTGGGGTCATAAATATGCGCTTTTCAGATTTTCGAAAAAGTTCATGGCTTACTATATATTTCGAAAAAAAACAAATTTTGGCTATTTAGAAATTGTCCCTAATTCCATTATAATCTATTTTAGACAAAAAGTTTTCAGATAAAAGTTGTAGATAACACATCCCTAATGAGACTGTGCTCTCCGATTTTTTCTAAAGCCTGTCATTTTTGACATATGACACAAACATATTTTTTTTTAAATGGAAACCATAGTTGGCTATGACTTCATAAATAGCGCCATTTTTTAAGCTTTTCCGCGATATAAGCTATAATTTTTTTTTTCAGTAATTTCACAAAATTACTGAGTTATAGCCAATTCTTATAATTTTTAAGCAATTTCACTTAGTTAGCCATGGAAACAAGTTTAATCGCCTTTGCTCTCATAGATATGAAATTGTCACATCCAATCTTTGTAAATTGAAATAAACAAAAATTGTAAATACGAGTTTTTCAAATGAATAAAAGCATGTAGGATTATTGCTTCAACTTTTCTTGGCCATACAGTTTCGAGAACACGTTGACCGGTGAACGTTACTTATGTTTTTAGAGAACGGTTTTCAAGACATGTTAGAAAAGTTAAATTTAGATACTCGCGCATTAATAGAGTGGTTCCAACATGACTTTTATTATGACACACCAAACCCTCCCCCACAATGTAAGAAATGTTAAAAATTATTGCATTATCATAATTATGTAGACTCAGAGATAGAAAGAGGTGGACCAATTGCATAGGTCTCCTCGGTCGTCTGATCTATCCATTTTAGATTTTTTTTTATGCGGTATGGTTAACAACAAGGTTTAGGAACTTATGAGAGGCACTCGAAGAGGCGGAACAGGAGAAGTTAAACTAACCCCATGGTCCCCCCATGGTCGTTCTGTGACAATAGCTAGAAATTCAGTTTTAAAAAGATGCATTTATGTACTCAAAACAATTGCGGATTTTTTGAACATTTTCTAAAATAACTTAAAGTGTATGTATTGATTATTATTTTAAATTTTAGTTTGTGTAATGTAAATTGTAAATAGCCGTTTATAATATATTTTGTCTTTTTATAAGTTATAAATCACAACAAAATTAGAACACCATTGGAAACCGTTCTCTTCTTCATTTAAAAAAAATATTTACAATTTTTATTCATTTTAATTTACAAAGATTGGATGTGACAATTTCACATTTCTGAGAGCAACGACGATTAAACTTGTTTCGATGGCTAACTAAGTGAAATTAGTCAAGAAAGATAAGAATTGGCTATAACTCAGTAATTTTGTAAAAGAAACATATTATAGCTTATATCGCTGAAAAGCTTAAAAAATGGCGCTTTTTATGAAGTCATGGCCAACTATAGTTTCCATTTAAAAAATCATATGTTTGTGTCATATGTCAAAAATGACAGGCTTTAGAAAAAATCGGAGAAAACAATCTCATTAGAAATGTGATTATCTAGAACTTTTATCTGAACACTTTTTGTCTAAAATAGATTATAATGGAATTAGGGACAATTTTTAAAATAGCCAAAATTTGTTTTTTTCGAAATATATAGTAAGCCATGAGCTTTTTCAAAAATCTGAAAGGCTCATATTTATGACCTCACAAAACTGCAATTCTTTCCCCATTTAACCGACTCTATATCTCCAGTAGTTTCCGAGATGCCCATAGAGAACATCGTAGGAAACTCACCCTGTATATAGTGTTTTAAAAGTGATGAAAGGATTTAATTAAATTGAAAAAAAATCAGGTCCGTATATAAAAAAAAATAAGTTGATGATGGTCGTCAGAAGCCGAAACGTCAGAGTCAATATTTAATCACACAGAGCTATATAGCAGAAAAAGTGGCCATGAAAATGTGTTTTTCATTTTAAGTTATCTTAACAAATAAAGCCAGGAAACAATAGAAAACAAAATTGAAAATTCCGTTTTTTTTTAATATATTCGGAAGTATTCGGAATTTTTCAAAATGCAATACGGCATTTTATTGAGCATCAAATTGCGCAACTTTGCCTCCATTTAACCGATCCTGTATCTCTTACGGTTTCCGAAATCCCAATGATGAGCGTTGAATTCGAGCCACCCTGTATATTTATGAAAAACAGCAGATGTCATGATGTGGTTTGACAAAGTTTTCAAGAGATAGGTAGAAATAGAAAAACAAGATTAATAATTATCCACAATCGAAACAGTAAGAAATTATTTTTCAATTAAAAACTTACTTACTTACTGCCACAACTCAAATCAATGAAAGGTCGTCGCCACTACATTCCGAACTTAATTTCAAAATTAAGTTTTTTTATGATCATCAGCGAACGAGATGAATAATATGGAAATAAGCATAATCCAACCCAAACAATTTCAACAATGATGCCGATTATAGGCACAAATTACACAAGGTTCGTCGGATTCACGAATTGGGCTCCAATCAAAATGTCATTTGTGGGTAATGGGAGCTGCGATTTACATTTTATTGCTTTGGCGGCGCTTTGTAGGAGAAAGTGGAGGTCGGGTATGTAAAACGGAGTGTTTGAGTTGGAAATTTTCGGGACCCGCATTGAACGAATTTGGAGTAAACACGTAATGGCATTGGCGTAGAGTACATACTCTAGTTTTAAGTTAGAATGGAATAAAAAACATCATAGGTGTATAATGATTGTAACGGGATTTTTAACAGGACACTGTCTCCTCAATGAACACTTCAGTAGATTGAAACTAAGAAACAATGGCGAATACATCCCAAGTAGCATCTATCTGACTTCGAACTAAATCTGACCTGAAGCGACGTCAGACTTTGTGCAAATTTTGGTCGGGTGCTGGTGATACGACCGGTGACGTCGCTTTCCTATTAAAAGCGACGTCGTTGGATCCGAGTCGGTAAATCCAACGATCTGTCGACGTACAAAATAACAACGTGTCATTTTTATTAATTTCCCAACGTCGTTCCCAGGTTGGCTTGCACGACGTACATATACTTGAACTAGCCCGACGTCTACCCGTTGTCCGAATAGGATACGTCTCACTGATAATCCCTAACGTAACGTTCAATTATATTTTGTTGTATTTTATGTTCATATTTCTAACCTAATTTACGTATCTCTATTTACGTCCGTAAATACAACCCATTAAGTAGCATTTGCGGCCTAATGAACATCATGAACATAACCTAATAAAAAGTTTTTGTAAACAAACATGTTTTTTTATTACGCCTAAAAAAACACTAAAAAGGCATTTAGACATTCATCTACATTTTACAGAAAGAGGTCGAGGCTTTTGCAAAATAACAATAGTAGTAGTTTTATCTTGCCTCCACCCACGAATGTTTTTTATCCGGAAGTGATGCTGCATTACACTAGTGCATCTTAATTTCATTTTTAAGCTTAGGAAACCAGCAGACCCCATCCTCCTCCCACATGTGAGGTACTGGTTCCAATTCTTTTAAATTTTGTATATATACTATCTTAAAAAAGTGGCTGCCTATTTATTTAAGGAGAAAACAAAAACTAAAATATAGTTGCACAAATCCGCAAATCACTGATACGCAGTGAGGTTTCGTGGCGTACGTTGGAATTATATACGTCATAATACGATTGCCGGTCGTCCGGTTTGATGACTTCGGTCGTGTGAGACGACTAATGTTGGAGACCCGGTTGGAATTGGTATATTGGTAGTTCATATTAAGTCGGACACAGAAATCCGCCATTCTTAACAAGTATCCGATTGTCAGCCATTTTAAAATCGTTTTTTGTTTTTAAAATTTATATTCACATTCCGATTTCTAGTAGAATAATATTGATAAGGTTGATTTTGGAGGGAACCACAGTACAGTTTTATGATTAAACCAGCTAGAAAATAAAAAAAAATATTTTGCGAGTTACTTTTTTATAGATATTTTTATTTCATAAATCTACGTAATTTTGAAGGCGCTCGTTGTTTTCCGGAGTATTTTAATCAGATATATCAAAAAAGTGACTTCCGTTGACAAAACTGATGTCTGAATTAATGATTCAGAATTATAATAATATGAAATTAGGTAGGCAATTATAGTTATATTCGAGGAGTTATTATGAATCCATTTGTAATTAGGTAGTTTGGTTAGGTTTTTATGTATTCTTGGTAGCGAATATGAAACCAAAAGTAACGTAAGTGCTTAGCGACGAACTTTAAGTAACTAAAATCCAACGTAATATGACGTTGGTAATTGGTAGAATTACATTCCCTATTAGGTAAGATACCGACGTCGAGGCGACCCGAATCTGTATTCCCCATTTAGGTGCAAATAAGGGTCGTCAGGCGGTCGCAACGACGTTGGTACCCGACGTCGGGTTTATTGAACGCGACAACGTATACCCGACGTTAGATAACGTCCAAATGCTACTTGGGATATTCTGTGTGGAAAATAGGGAAATACCAGAACATCTCATCACTTAGTGCATCGAGATGAGAACCATGCCTGGCATAAACTTCGGTACAACTGATATTTGGTTACTGGTTATCATTGGCGTAACTACAAGGGTGCCCGGGGGTGCAGCCCCCCGCCCACGTACCGCTGGGCACACCCCACAGAAATCCGGAATTATAACTCTTGGCTACGTATTAATTTTTATTTGCTTGTGATGCAGTAAAAATGACGTTTTCTAGTTTTGTTTAGTTAATATAATTTTGTTGTGTTCAATAAATGTGTTAATTTTTTTTTTTTTAGAAAATTTGTAGGTATTTAAGTAATCTACGGGAACACGGTTTCATAACCAAGTCTATGAAATTTATTGATAGAGAAATTCATGTAAACGTTTTATTCAAAAAATATGTTTTATTAAATTATTTTTAATTAAAAAAAAGCCCTAGGCCCCCCCTGGGCTCAACACCAGCCCCAGTGGGCACCGAGGCAAAATCTAGCCAACCGAGTCAGAGCCCACTGAGCGTAACAGTTAGATTTCCGCCACTAGAGTAGTAGGAACAAAGAACTTGAAGGAATTGGACCGTTGTCTCTGTTCATACTATCTTTACATTTATTAATTCTGATGCTTTCATATGCATCTAATTGCCTGTAATTTGAGACTTGTTTAATTAATTTTAAATTATTAAGATCTATAAAATGTTCGTTATCAACAATATGTTCGGCAACGCAAGAATTATCCGGTCTACCATATCTTATCTGAGCTAAATGTTCTTTAAATCTAGTTAATATTGATCTTCTAGTTTGCCCAACATATTTCTGATTACAATCTTTACAAGAAATTTCATAAATACCCGACCTTTCCAGTGGAGGTGTTTTTTTATCCTTTGGATTACCTAATAATTGTTGTAATTTATTATTAGCACTATACACAAGTTTATAATTGACATTCTTAAAAATTCCTTTTAGACCACGGGATAACTCTCTATCAAACGGTATTGAAAAATATTTAGACGTATCTTTCTCCACTTAAAAAGTCGAATTTTCAGAAATCATTAACCTATACCTACGTTTTCTAATTAATTTATCAACTAGTGAAGAAAAATATCCATTACACTCAGCTACATACCTAATGTAATCTCTTTATATTTCATATCTTTCGTTGGAAAGTGGGAAACTAAGTAATCTATGAACTAAGAAATTTAAACTAGCCATTTTATGTTCAACACTATGATGTGATTCATTAGGAATATATCTGCGTGTGGTGGTATTTTTCCTATAGATATCAAATTCCAGGCAATTATTAGTATTTCTAATAACTAATACATCTAGAATTGGTAATCTGTCGTTGTTCTCAATTTCATGCGTAAATTTAATGGACGGAAAACGATTATTTAACTTAGAAATAAAATTATCTATGGTGTCTGAATGTGTGTCAAAAACAGCAAAAATATCATCCACATACCTAAACCATACTCTTGGAAAATACTCAAACTGATTCTTAGCCTCCACTTCAAACCTGCTCATGAATAAATTAGCCAAAAATGGAGACAATGGATTACCCATTGCTGCACCAGAGATTGTGTGTCTAAAAATGCTACTTGGGTTTATAACTCAAGGATGGGGGACACAATAGATATTTAAGATCGCGGAGATTAATCTCCCTTCCACACATACTACATTCTACTTTCAAAAATAGACATAATTGACAACTCACGTTGTCAAATTCGACATCTGAGGATCGATCCCCAAAGAACTTAGGTAACTCTACTTTCAGCGAATAAAATGGTCGCCCTCGCCGCATACAACATGAATATGCAACAACCTAGAGCAGCAGGCTCGGCTTGCTGCCGCTCCTGCGATCAACGTAATTACTTGGTGCCGGCCTGGCTCCTCCCCACGGCGGGGATTGGCCGCCGCACGGGTGGGGACCTGGGGCTCGCAGGCCGCCGCCGGACACCTTATCGTCCCGCGGCATCGCGGCGGAGGCCTAATTGGTACCGGGGGCCGCGGCGGGCATTGGTAGCCGATGGGAGTGGAGAAATATTAATCGCGGGATTATGGTTTGGTTTTGGTCGATAAGAGATATTGCGTTTGCGAATGGAAAGTATTGTATTTTTATGGAGGTTTCTATTGGTGGAAGAATTGCGGTTGTTGATAACGGATGGGAGTGGTAATATTAATTGTTTAACAAAATATTCCACCAGAATATTAGTATATAAAAACGTTGGATGCTGGTAAAATATTTATTTGTTGATTAAAGATAAGAGAAGTCTTTAAAAATTGAAGATTTTTTCTCCTAAAGGTGCGTCCAGACCTGAAGAGACAAGAGCGAGACCAGCGCGAGACATTCCAAATTTGCCAAGTGTGGACGGGTTTCGCGAGAGCCTCGCGAGACAACCCACGGAGCCTCGTTGCTATCCGTTCTCTGTTGGTTCTGCGACGACCGAGATCAAAGAAAGCTCGCGGTTGCCTGTATTCTGTACAGATGATAATGTATATTATCCACAGTTTATTAAACTTCTAATTAAGATTTAGACAGTTTTTTTCCTAGCTTGATTGCCTTAAAGTTATTTTGACAACTTTAAATTTAAATTGCCTGAAAAGACCTAATCAGATAATCGATTAAATTCGTCATTAAAGCCACTGTCGATGCCGACGTTTCGCATAAATTTAACTCCCTAAAATGCCCCCAAAGCGATACAATCATCATTATCGTCATTAGAGGCCAAACTGACATCGCATTTCTCTCTCTCTCTGCCTCCGATGCGCGTTTTCCCATAAGCTGCGAGTCCCTTTGACGCTTGACAAATTCGCATAAATTTTCCATCTCGGTTGAGTCCGAAACGGTGCCCGACGCCGAATCGTGTCGATGTTTCCATTCGAATTGGCTTGAATGGTCCCGATCTGGCTAATTGACGTTTCTCACCCTCTATTGGGACCCGTCATCAGTGGCCTGTTTTATTTGATGGGGAGTGCTTGCTTTATTTGCCCTGAGGGATGATACGGCATAAGAAGAAGGTGTGAAAAGGCTTTGAATCACAGTGCGAACATTTTTTATAGGCTAAATTCATCCAATACGTTTATCTATTCCACCCATTTATAGCACTACAACAATTAGACCAAATACAGACACTCAACCATAAAGTACAACCATAAGTACTGTTTCATGTCGAATCTCTAAAGAATAATTGTTTTAAGAGGATCTACCAGTTCTACTTTCATTGTTGCGAATTAATAAATTATCAGGGTGCGTTTATGCACTGACATTAAGACGTCATTTAGATAAATCGCGATTTTTTAACGATACAATAGTGAATTATCAACCAGCAAGTCAGATTTTAAAGAAAACTGATTCAGGAAGATCTTCCGGTAAGTACTTGCGCCTACAACATCCTGTGCAATATACTGGTCATTGTATGAGAAGATCATCCGCTACATTACTGGCAAATGCAGGAGTGAACATGCGACAACGGTAAAAAGAGACACGGAGGATGGCGATCTGCAACGGTTGCGGAAGGATATATTGAAGAGTCCATCAACAATAAAATAGAGATTGCGAAAAAGATTCAAGGTGCTGTAAGTGTTCCAGAACGAGCAACATAGAGTTGTAATGACAGAGCCTATTTCAAGCAGTGGAGGGACAGCATCTGGAGGCATGCAAGGTTTTACAATTTCTGAATCTATATGCATGTATACATGTGAGTATTTCCCCTAGGAGATGCAAGACCTTGTCGTTGGTGGGGAAGCTCCTAGTCAGGTGCTGGGGGAATCCCCCCTAGCACTTGGCTTGGTCTAAGAAGCATCTCACTCATCGTCTTGTCCCTGACTGTAGTGTCATTGCCAGGGAATTGCACCAAGACATATAACGATACCGGGCGGGGCTACGGACAGCCTCAACCTTGGGGCATCGGGGGGCACCCCATTGTATTTTACCCCTTACTTCTACATGCGGGGCTCTGTAGAAGTGGACCGACTGTCCCTAGCGACTCATAGGAACACTATGAGATCTGGTAATAATAGTAATAAAAACATCACCGGTGAAGCTGTGGGGAAACCCCCTAGCGACACTGGGAACAGTAACAATGAAAGTTCCAAGGGGCCAAACCCAAAGAGAACTACAGGAGAGGTGGCTGACACTTGCGTGAGACCATCCTCCGCAAGTGGCATACAAGCTACCACCTCCTCCAAGGGTCGGGAGCCTACCTCCTACCTCTAAACCCAACAGGCGACACAAGCTACCGTTTCGTCTACCCGGCCTGGGTCGTAGCTCCTCGACTGTGAAGGACACGGGTCTCCGTAGGGGTCCTGGGACTGTATGATGAGTTATAACTCAAGAAAGGGGGACACAATAGATCTCTAAGGTCGCAGAGATTAACCCCCCTCCCACTTATTCTATTCTATTCTATACATGTGAGTAATGTCTGTATAAGTAGTGGTTGTTGGATAAAATAATTAATTCCAGGAAAAGCTTAATAGACAATTAGTAAATATTTGGCTAAAAATATATTTTACTGCATTTAACTTTCTGCATTGTCAAAAGGTGGTACACCCCTCCCACGCACAGTTGTCCATTACAATAGTTGAAATGACGTAACCGTATCACTTTTTCCATCCGTAACTAATCATATAGGTAGGTACGTACATATGTACTTGCCCCGTTCTTATGTGAACCGAACACATGTATATCCTACTTATTTCGATTTAATTATTAATATTACCTCTTCTCTCTCCTTCTTTCCTATTATTTGCTGTGCATTCTATAGGAAAAAAATACCGGCCAAATTATATAGCATTTTCTCCGTTTAAAACATATGCGATGAAACGTTTTTTTATTGTTGTTGTCGGTAATACGATTCAAATGGCAACTGTTCGAGTTTCTTTTGTGAATTTTTCATACTGTAACATGCGACGTATACAGAGAAAAGTTAGGGGTTGAGGGTGGAAGAGACTATTGAAATTATTTTTTATGTTTTTTTCTAGTTTTCGTATTGATATTTTTAATTATAAATAATTGTTTGTTCTACAAACGGTAGTAGAATATTATTATAGTCTGTCCAATGACAAGATCCTTGACAGTGATAGATGTGTCTGTCATTTTAATTTATATTACAACTTTTTATTTTATTTTATTTTACAAAGAAATAAGTTACAATTGGAACGCATAGCAGGAAATTAATATATATTTAAAATTTGACTGACAAGGGATTACTTCAAAATATTGTGAAAAAAACTTTATAAAACTGACAAAATGTAATCGAGTTATTTTATTAAAAAACGGTATGTGTTAATACAAAACACAAAACCAACAAGAACAAAACACCACATATCAAAAAATATAAAAAAGAACTATTTCTTACTTTCAAGCTTCAAGAAACTTGTCTTTATTATTATATTTATCGATATAATTTAGGTACAAATACAAATTTGTAATATTCCACAGGAATACATTAAGCAACATAAATAAAACAAACTATTTTAGTAATAATAACACTTACCAAATACTTTTTATACCTTAAAAGTTGATTAATTAACTTTAATCTTAATTTTTTTAAAACAGTACCTTTTGACGTTATTTTTCTGCAGTACTAAAATCCATTATTAACCTATAGTGTGATGTCAATATTTTACAGCTACTCCAGTTTTTAGTATATGTTTAGTACGATCCTCGTACCATCTACGAGATGCACTTATGTACGACGAGATGTTATACAAACTTTATTGGTGGTAACTTTATTGGTGTATAAGACTTTCCGTCTGGGCAGCGAGTATTAACCTTAGGTATTAACTATAAACTGTGCTCTGGGACTACAGTTAATTTTTCCTCGATTTTTCCTCCATTTGACTTTAAAAGACACAAGACACAACACACTTAATAACACGAATCAAAATGCACAATCTTCCAAAACGCAGAGTATTTGACATAAGTTGACACAAAATTATAACCTATAATTTCGCAAGACTTTGACAAGCCTCAAAAATCTAAAGGCGAGTTCATACGCATCGGCGTCCGTTTGTCGTTCATCGTTCCGTCGTCAAACCAATAAAATTAAAATATGATCTGTCGATAAATCTGGTTAAAAACAACAAGAGACGACGTATAACGGATTTATATTTAAACCCACCTATAGGTAACTTGAAAAATATTAGAAACTTTTTTTAGTAAAATAAATAGATTGGTATGGAACGTCATCTACTTTTCTTCTGCTATCGACTGTCAAAATCTTACCTGAGAAAAAAAACAGAGTATAGAACACTGCAAAAAATATCTAAAATAACATATTATGACAAATGTGCAATTACGCATACCTACAAGTGTTACAAGATTATTTACATCAAATTACGCTATGCTAATTTCAGCATTAATTCTTACCTCAAGATTAATTAGAATTACATAAGAACTAACTATCGGGTTATTAGCGGTATGTCAACCAATTTGCATCAAAATGATAGACAGGATTAAAAATGAACGAGCGACAAAAATAAGAGAAGGCCATGAATGCAGTTTTCCATGTGGAACTTTCAATGATTTTTCTTTATACGAGGGGTATTAAAAAAATATTAACTTCAGATTTTTTTTGTATTTTTGTTGGACCCAGTTGTCATGGACGTTGTCATTTAATAGCTGTTAATTATTTACATAATTATTATTCATCATCATCATTATCATTCAACCATTTCCAATTATAGTGTTGCCTCCCTTTCTAGTTGGGTCCATTGCATTGTTGTCTATTGTTGGCTATGCGGGCCCAAGTTATCTCTGCTAATTTCCTAATATCATGGTCCCATCTCATGTTTGGTCTTCCTCTAGGTCACTGACGTCCTCGTGGATACTATGCTGTAATTGTAGTAGTCCATCTCTTGTCCGTCCTTCTTGCCAGGTATCCTGCCCTAGGGGTCGTCATTTTCTTGACAACTTCTTGATCTTGTCTTGATTTCAAGACGAATATAATAAATTCATTAGATTAGGAGATTAAAGTGGTAGATAGCAAAAAGATAAAACATCTACTAGAGCTTAAAAAAGGACCTAGTGCGCATAAAATTTTCACCAAAATTGTAAAAAAAATATACACCCTATTTTGAAGTCGTAGATTACGAATCTGAACTTTTTTCTTGGCGGTCTCTTGCCGTTTTTCAGAAAAACGGAAAATAATTTCAATATCGAATTTTTCTTAATTTCTCACATTTTTAAGGTTTTCTGGCACATATTTTGTTAGGTATTCAATAATCAATGATGTTTTTGCTATTTTCTGTTACTTTTTTAACCAATTCTATGCATAATAGATGAAAATTTGCTAAAATAAATTTGTAAACAATCTGAAAATGTTAGGTTATACCGATTCTAAACCGTCCTAGAACTCTGCAGCGCGTGCGCAAATGATATAATGTCTTCATATTTCCTACTGCGCATACGCATCACTGTTCTAGGACGGTTCAGAATCGGTAATAAGAGAAACCCGAAGTAAGCTGATGTGTTTCTAGCATTTAAAGCAACGTTGCCAATACTAAACCTAAATTTAGCGTGTTTTGTTCGCTCATTCTGGAATTACGAAAGGCGGTCGCCAGAAGAACGGCTTCTTACCATAACTGTTATTTTACCAACGAGATCTGACTATTTATAACCACGAAGTTGCACGAAAGAGTTTTGATTGCATTGGTTACAGCTTCCATGCGGAGGGTGTTAATCTTTTGTTGTTATATTATATCAAAAAAGATTAACCTGGGGGTTCCTCCGCAAAGAAGTTAAAACCAATGCAATCAAAACTCTTTCGCGTAACTTTGTGGATATAGGTGTATATTTAATTATTGTCGATCTCATAATAGGTAATTTATTTAAAATCCCTAATCACCCGAAAAATAGAAGATATGGCAACGTTGTAAATTTTCAAATTTCTAGATTAGGTCTGGAATATATTTGTCTCTCTCAATGCATAGGTGAGAGAAAGAAGGATATATCAAATGTCAAACTTCCATCTGGTCTCAATTTTCTTTGTTATTTTGCTAAGAAAATTGTTTTTCAGTAAAATATTAGACATTTTTGTATCCCCAATCAAGTGTGTCTTTTAGATAAACTATAATATAATAAAAATATAGTAAAATTATTACTTTATAGGGCCGAAATAAAGAAAAATTCAATGTTGAAATAATTTTCCGTTTTTCGGTAAAAAAAACCGCCAAGAAAAAAGTAGATTCGTAATCTACGACCTCAAAATAGTATGTATACCAATTTTGGTGAAAATCGCACGATTTCCAGTTTTCCCAATAATTACCACATTTTTTATTATTTTACAGGTAACACCTAAAAATTTCATAATAATGATTGTTTTTTTACAGATGGATGTAAGAAGATAGCTTTTATTTTTTAAAAGCTTTTATTGTTTTAGTGATCCAGGGGGAGGGGGGCAAATGCCCCCTCTTGCCCCCCCGGACAGGGGGGTGTCCGGCGCCCATGCACGGGGGTAAACTTCGTGAGATGGAAAGTTTCCGACGACGACTACTGCAGAGAATGCGGAGAGGAATAAGAAACCATAGAGCACCTGCTGTGCCACTGTCCGGCACTGGAATACCGACGCTTTAAAACTTTAGGGCAAGGTTTTTTGGATGGACTAGACGAAGCAGCAGAAGCCAACATCAGCGACGCCGACGTCGGGAACTTTACAAAGAGCTGGAAGTGCTTTAACGCAAAGAAAGAATGAGAGGAAGGTTTGGCAAAACAATACAGGGGTATCGCAATGGGCCCAAGGCCTCCGAGTTAGGTATCAAATATGATCCGAAACCCCAGCAACCTAACCTAACCTAACCTAAGATTAAAGTCCTTTTTAAAACAACGACCATCAAAACAAAAATTCCTCTTAATGTATGATAACCCTCGTATAGACTACCTAGACTCCTTTAAATATACAATACGGCCTGTTGGGAGCAGGATATCAAACGCAATTTTACCGTTTTTAAAGCAATTTTCATTGAAAATGTGAGCCGCAATCCAAGCTATTTTTATTCGAAAAACATTTTCTCGATGTAATTGGCCTGCAAGCACTGCAATTTCGAAGCCTACCACTACAGCCTACGTACGTGCATTTTTGTATCGATTTTTATTTACAGGATGAAAAAAAAGTCGCGTTTCAGCAGTCCAGTTAATATTCGAACAGAAATTAGTGCCTTGTAATTAAAATAATAACAGGTGGAGTGTTAAAATCTGGAATAAATTTCGTCACAGAGAGTTAGGCCAGTTCAGGAAATTATTTTATTAATTCAGGAAATACTAGAATTATAATTAGCACGGTAAAAATAGATATTTTAAAAAATAGCATATAAAAAGTCTATGATTTTCGCTTGAATATTAATTAGGTTTGTTTAATTATGAATGTTAATATGTAGATATAAATAAAATTAAAAAAAATGGTCTAAAAATATCCATGCAGCCAATAGTTATTTTTTTATACAAGACGATAAAATGGTATTTTACCGAAAAGAATTTCGGGAGACGATAATTCAATTTTATCGTCGTGTATAAAAAAATATTTCTTTTCCATAGCGAGTTACGTTTTAAAAAATATTCAGAAATTATTATTTCAAGGAATTTATTACGAATAGAAAAAATTTAACAAACGCAGTGGTAGTTATAAAGAGCATGTAAGAAAAAACTTCTCGAAATTACGGCAAATAATCCCGAGAATTCCCTGGGTTCTCAAAAATCTCTCGGGTTGTCTGGCTTCTTCAAAGCATTGTTGCCACGTTGATGTAAAACTTTTACTGTAGTAATGTTTGTATTGTTTTATTGTTGTTTTTCCAAGTCCTTAGGTTGCCGCTCACTCGTCGGGCACGCATTTGCGTGCATGAATCCATGAAAATCTGATCATGTTTGTTAGTTTAAATACTAATCAAATGAGATTTGGCAACATCTATTTGTCACAAATCTCAATATGTCCAAAATAGTTCTATAGTGCCTGGAAATTCTGCGTAATGATAGATATTTATCCTATACCGTTTTATTTTACATCAAAGACTTATTTAAGGGATTCATTTATAATAAAATGGTTGCATTATAATTCGCCATGTTTAAGGCAGAATTTTTGTATGGCCTATGGCCGCCATTATATGAAGCAAAATTAAAAACATCAAAATAAATTGTAAAATGTTATTTTTGAGACCTATTTTGTGATAAAATTCCCACATACAGTAATAAAGTGTTTAATTAAATTCAAAACAAGAATTTTTGAAAATTTTATTTTATTTTATTGTTTAAATTTATATGTAAACCTTAATCGAAATTAAAGCGCTTTAATTTTTTGCCAAATACATACCTATAATCTACCAGTAAAATTTTCGGCGCAACAAAAATTGTCCCTACTTTTCAAACCCTATTAATGATTTCTTATATTACATATTTGTTGTACCTTCTGGCTCTACCCGCCATTTTCATTGAAGAGTAAAGTCTCCTTTTTAACAATCCACATCCTCTAGATTCATTTTACGACACGCTTAAAATATAATTTGCTTCTAATATTCTTCGGTAAAAAATAAAATACTCTTGTACCTCGCTAAATGATCAAATGTTTTTATTGTTCTGTTTCTTAGATGTGACCACGTAATACATAATAAAACTAGTTTTATAATAGTCAAATAACGCTGTGTAAAATAGTTGCATAAGAGTTGTATACCCTTTTTATAGAACTTCTATACTACTAAACGGTTGTATAAAAATCGGCCTTTTTTGGTTGTAAAGCTATCATATTACGGTCATATAGCACGTTATATGAATTGAAGTATCCTATAAAAATTATCACATAGCTGTTTATACAGCCTTTATAAAATAAAATTTGCTACTTGGGGATGATTCTTTGTAATTTGAACATTTTTATTACAGAATTGCAGAATAAAGTTTTTAACCTATCCTCGCTGTTAAAGTATCATTTAATCTACCCTTGCGGTTAAAACACTATTTTATCTATTATTTTTGATAGATATAAGGCAATTTTAACAGTTGCAATGGAAAAAAAGATATTTTTCTCTACCACAGGAAATATTTTAATATAACCCCTCCCCCTTATTGCCTCATAAAACATATCAAGAAGCATGTAAAAACAAACATTCACGCACATTCAGTCTCATACACACACACCAATCAAAAACAAAGTCCCTTTTACACTGTCCGTACTCCCTAGCTACCTTTCCCGACTTAATTTCAGCACGCTTCCCCTAAACAATAACCCGTTCGCCTGCTCCACAATGGGTCCATTCATCCCCGATCTCCCCTGCCATTAGGCCCTTACTCGACTAATATATCCGCTAAACGGCGTATAATCTCCTGCGACAATCTTTTGTCGTATCTCACCCTTCGATAGCGAGGCTTGTGGGGATGAATGTATGTCTATGACGCTTTGTGATCATTCGGGAGTCACTGTGAGTTTGTCGGTTTTGAAGTTGTGTTTTTTTCCTCATTGGTTAGGTAATAAAAGTGTTCTCTATTTCTTCTACTTATTTGAGATCTGTTAGTTTTTCAGGGTTCATTCAGAACCTCGCAATTAGTGGAATAAATTACTGACTTCAATTACACTTTATACTTTTTAGTTTACGATCATTCACAATGTTTAAAAAACAAATAAAATTAATAGAATATCCTAGCAACTGCTTGCGATAGTCAGTTGTATCCATAGAGAAAGCCTAATATTTAACTTATAAAACAATCAACTTTTGATTTCTAACCACAATTTCTCTTGACAGATGATAATTAAAGACCAAAATAACATTTCTCGCAAATTTTGAAGTATAATTAGCGGCAAAGTCAAAGGTTGTTAACTTTTTCTACTAATTGAAAATGACTACCACTAATTTTAACGTTCTGAATGCTTACATTGAGTTTAAAGGAACAAAATTCTACGGTAATTGAAACCGCTAATTTATTTCACTTATTATCCACGTTAAGAAGAAAAACGATGTAAAATGTTTCCCATGCTATTCGAGAGATGCGTTCGACCCTATCGACCTCCGTAATCGTGCAAAAAAGTGCATTTTTAACGCACGAATACCAAATTTCCTTACGTAGCGAAAGAGAGAAACTATTCCCAACCATTTAGCGACTAGAGATAATTTATCCCAAAACACTTCTTTATTTTATGACTTCGCAGAACCTTATTGACAGGCTGGATTTATGTTTAGAGTAATAGAAAAACATCGTTTTGTATTACAATATGCTTGTAATTTCTTTTGTAGTAATAATTGTCTCTGAATAAAATCAAGACAGGTATCCAGAATAAAGTAAAGATTTCAGTTAACGTCTCCTTTTTGCTGCCAGGGCTAATCTGGACCAGGGCTAATCTGGAACCTACTTTGTTTACGCGGAATCCAAACCGCGGTCCTCGGCCATATCAAAACATATATAGAAGCATCAAAACCAGTCGAGCGTAGCAATGACATTACCGAGACTAAAAGTAACAGGAACAGGGAACTGGAAGAAATTGGACCATTACCTCTGTTCATAGTATATTTACATTTATTTATTTTGTCTCTCTCATACATCTAATTGTTTGTAATTTGAGACTTGTTTGATTCATTTTAAACTATACTCTCTTTTTTTTTTCTTCGGTAAGATTTCGACAGACGATGACAGAAGAAAAGCAGTTGACTTCCTATACCAATCTATTTATTTTACTAAAAAGAAAATTCTAATATTTTTTAAGTTAACTATGGATGGATTTAAATATAAATCCGTCATGCGTCGTCTCTTGTTGTTTTTAACCAGTTTTATTGGTTTATTTCAAAAATGACAGATCATATTTCCATTTTATTGGTTCGACGGAACGATGAACGACAAACGGACGCCGATGCGTATGAACTCGCCTTTAGATTTTTGAGGCTTGTCAAAGTCTTGCCAAATTATATGTTATAATTTTGTGTCAATTTATGTCAAATATCTCCGTGTTATTACGTGTGTTTTGTATCTTTTGAAGTCAAGTGGAGAAAAATCTAAAGAAAATTAACTGTAGACCCAGAGCACAGTTTATAGTTAATACTCGCTGCCCAGGCAGAAAGACTAATCAGTCAAATTTTAAATATATTAATTTCCTGCTATGCGTTCCAGCTGTACCAACTTATTATTTGTAAAATAAAATAAACTACTTTAAAATTAAAATGACAGACACATCTATCACTGTCAAGGATCTTGTCGTTGGACAGACTATATTATCATCTATACAATAATCTTTATCAAAAATATGTCGAGCAACCTTGTATGAGCCATATATTTTTTACATCTAGTTAAAACCGATCTTCTAGTTCGCCCAACATATTTTTGATTACAATCTTTACATGAAATTTCATAAATACCTGACCTTTCCAGTGAAGATATTTGATCTTTAGGATTACCTAACAGTTATTGTAATTTATTATTAGCGCTATACAAAAGTTTGTAATTGGCTGTATTGAAAATTAATTTAAAACCACGAGATAACTCTCTATTAAACGGTATTGAAATATAGTTTGACATATCTTTCTCCACTTGAAAAGTCGAATTTGCAGAAATCGTGAACTATATCTACCTAAGTATTTTATCAACTAACGAAGAAAAATATCCATTACACTCAGCGTACTTCTTTTCGATTTCATATCTTTCGTTGGTAAGCGGAAAACTAAGTTGTCTATGAACTAAGAAATTTAAACTAGCCATCTTTATGTTCAACACTATGATAAGACTCATTAAGAATGTATCTGTGTGTAGTGGTTTTTTTTGTATAGATATCAACTTCCAGGCAATTATTACTATTTCTAATAACTAATACATCTAGAAATGGTAATCTATCGTTGTTCTCAATTTCATAGCTAAATTTAATGGAAGGAAAACGATTATTTCATTTAGAAATAAACTTGTCTATGGTATGAGAATATGTGTCAAAAACGTCAAATATATCATTCACATACTTAAACCATACTCTTGGAAAATACTTAAACTGATTTTTTAGTTCTACTTCAAACCTGCTCATGAATAGGGGTGTCTCATTATTGGAATTACAGGTAGGTTTTCTTGGCAGTCGCTAGCAGTTATTGACAGTCTAACGGCAGTCGCCTATAATAATGACATGGCAGTCATAAGCAGTCCTCTTCGCAGTCATTGGCAGTCGCTTGGCAGTAAAATTATATTTTAGCAGTAGGTACATGTACATTTTTTACCCAAAAAATGAAGACAATTGATTGATCATTGCCGTACCTTCCCGCTGCTCAAAAAAGTTACTTTACTTTTTTTACAATTTCAAATGATATCGTTCCTGCTTTTTACCACTCTGAACTCTTCATCCTCGTGTGTCACTGCGCTGTCACGATTTCCGAAATCGTGCTCACGAACCGCTACAGGACCAAACGGTAGTCCTGTAATTTGATCCCGACAGGACCTTATTACCCAGGTAGTACCATCGGCACGAAGTCCCAGCATTAGCGCAGCAACGTTTTCAAATAGATCTCGCCGATGTGTAATTTCGGCCAATTTCTTTAACCTACACACAATGGCGTTTAATGGCTTTTATTCCATGGAAAGTACTTATACGGCCAGGGTGTTGTTTAGGGAATTCGCGGGTACCGTATGACATGGAGGGAGTTAGTAATTTTCACTGTAGTACTACCTATTGTTCGAGAAAAATACACTGTTTTTATTTGTCTTGTTATTTTGTTAAAGTGAGGGTAAAAACATCATATTTAGCTGGGGCTAGCCAGATGGACTGGAATTATTAAAATACTTTTGTAATTTTGTGTGTAGCTTAATAATGATGAATCAAAAAAAAATAACAATAACATACTTTACTATTAACTTGAAGGATTTGAGGGATATACTATTTTTTTATGAATGCTTTTTATAAATTTAAAAAAAAATAGAGTTAATATAAATGCGTATGCTATTCTAGCTTTATAATTTTATAATGTCCTTTAACTTTTATTAAAAAACAATAATTCTATCCATTAAACCAAAATACTAGGTACTACATCTATATCTCTGAACTACTACTAATTGCTACTAACCAACAATTTCTTTTGTGTAGTCTGTCGTCTGTTTTTGTTAAAATGTTTTGTTTATTATTCATATTGGGGATTTATTTTTAAATTAATGTTAATCGTTAGACAAACTCATAAAATATGTATTTCTTTTGCATAATCAAAATTGTCACTCTAAATTTAACATAACCAAATTGTTACTCTAAATCGCTGTCTTTTTTAGACAGATGTCATTTGCCTTGTCATTATTTAATTCATTATTCGAATTATTCTCAGAATGTTGTTAACAAAGGTTTCATCTTAATATACAATTTTAATCAATCACAATTGCTTATTTCCATCATTTACCGGATTAATATTACAGAAATTACAGTTCAATACAAACAAATTTTATTAGTGTCCTTTTTAAGAAGATATAAAAAAGGGCACAATAAGAAAAAAATCAAAACAAAACCGCACTAATTAATACGAAATAAACCATTTCCTTAATCTTTATGTAATATCCCCTAAATCCATCACCAAACCCAGTCAAACCGAAAGAACAAACCACCCGACAACACTAATTACTTTCCCTGGACCCTCTTCTTGTAGAGAGTGTTGCAAACGACCCGAGCCGACAAAACTCTTTTATGTTCCTTCGCCGACCATTAAAACCGACTACACTGTGCTGCCGGTGCGTTTGTGTGTAGCGCGATAGTTAAAATGTTGTGGCGGCACCCGAAACCAGCCACTAAAATTAGCAAAAAGTCAATTAAAAGCGATCGGTAAGACAAAAGAGCCGATCCGGTGGCGCCGGATCCTACTTTTGTAAGTCTTTCGGGCTCTACTCTATGGTACACTGAGAAAAAGATTCAGGAGATTCGCCACAGCATCAGCATCTTGAAATGTTTTGTCGTCTCTAGCCTACTAAACAAACTCTCATTATTCAAAAGTTGAGAAACCATAGCGTTGGGATGATGATGGAGATTTAAAAAAGGCGTCCATTCTTCTCAAAGAGTTCTGTTTAAGTTAAAAAGAGTAGAAAAAAACTCAAAGTCTCGGTGTCAACGTTTATATTAATCCTGCGATTAATCTAAACAGTGAACAAGTCAATCCACAGACACGTTCACATTTTCCACATTACGAAAACGTTTTTTTAATGTGTAAAATGTGAACATGTGTGTGGATTGTCTTTAAAATTGTATTTTGTCTGATGATGCTCGTACGAGCGAAACACGTGTCACTGTTTAGATTAATATAAACGTTGAGGCCGAGTAATTTTTCTTCTTCTTTTTGATGATGGAGATGTTCTTTATTTTGGAAAACATTTTGCAATTTCGGGATTAATAGTGGAATTAGATGTTTCAGATTCTATTAAAATCATCATCATCATCATCATTTTTAACTTATTCAACCATTTCCAATTATGGTATAGCCTCCCTCACATATTTAGATACTCTCTTCGTAGTTGGGCCCATTGTTGTCTATTGTTGGCATGTTATCCCTGCGAGTTTCCATATGCCATGATCCCCTCTCAAGTTTGGTCTTCCTCTAGGTCTCTTGATTCCTCGTGGGTACCATGCTGTATTTTTTGTGTCCTACTGTCCGTCCTTCTTGCCAGGTGTCCTCCCCATTGTCACTTGAAGAATTTGATTCTGTGGATGGCATATATTACCCGGGTCTTTTGTCGTATCCACTCTATTCTTTTACGGTCTTTCTTGATTATTCCCAGCATATTTCATTCCATTGTACGTTGTGCGACCTGCAGTTTTCTTATAATGCCCGTTTTAAGTGTCTAGGTTTTGCATGCGTGGAACAGAAGATGGCAAAGCAGCGATCGGGGCGGCTGGACTCGGCGCTGGATACCAGACCTGAGACCATGGCTACAGAGAGACCATGGGAGACTGCCTACTGCTTGGTGCAGTTTCTGAGTGGACATGGTACGTTTGCTGCCTACAGACATCGCATCGGAAAAGCTGCCTCTCACCACTGCGCAGCTTGTGGCGATGTAGAGGATGCCGGATACGTACTATTGGTATGCGACCGACATGCGGCACTGAGAACAGAGACGGAAGCCATCACAGGACCTTTGACTGAGGGAAGCCCCATCACAGTTTCACGGTTATGCTGCGTGACGAGCATTGCTGGACGGCTGCTGACCAGCTGTGTCTAGACATTCTTATTGAAGTGGACGAGGTAGTGGCCGCAAGACGTGTTAGATCTGTGTAAATTGTCCTGCACGGGCTCCTGTTAGTGATAATCAATTCTGTGATAATCAAGATTAAGATTAAGAACTAGAGCGATTCAGTGTCGACGGAGTGACGATTAAAGTAGGAGTGGATGCTTCCGTATGCCTCACGGCGATCGACATCCACACCTAGCATAGGAGAGGGGTTTAGTGGGTATTATGCTTTAGTATCGCATTTTCGCATCGAACCCCACACTTCGGCGGTAAATCGCTTCCCCTCTTCTCTAACAAAAAAAAAAAGGTTTTGCATGCGTAAGTCATCACTGGTAGTATACATTGGTCGAATGTTTTCTTCTTTAGATACAGTGTTATTCTTGGTTTGAATATGATTGACTTTCTTCTGTTATTTCTGGTAGTAGAGATACCGAGCTCTGTATTAGTTGTCTATATATTCTTCTATACTATTTCCAGTGTTTATTAGAATATCTGTTTTGCCTACTAGTTCATTGTATATTACTTTAATTTTTGCTAAACTTATTTTTAGACCTACTTTATTGCTGGTTGTATTTAATTTGTTAGTTTGTGCTTGTAGTTGTTCAGTACTATTGGCAATTAGCACTATGTGATCAGCGAATCTTTTTTTTTTTTATAGATGGGAAACGCCATTTACAGCCAGAGTGTGGGGGTCACCTCTCACCCGAGTCATACCCACTAAAAACCCATCTGTAGAGTTACCTCTCCAATCTCGGAACCGCCTTGCGGCATTACTTCAAGACTGGGGGTTGTATCGCCACTTAGTCTGTGTCTTTAGTGTCTTAGTCTGTTAGACTTATGTCTGTGTCTACCAAATTTTTATCTTTTCATCTTCCTGTTTTTTAAGCATGATGGCTCTCATCATCCTGGTGATTGCTTCACAGTTCTCTCTATTTTCCATCATAAGCTCGCCGACATTTTCCCTTGTTATTTTAACCTTGCATATTTGTTCCGCCGATGCTCTAGTCTCCAAATGCCTACTACACTCGAATAATGTGTGATTGGCCGTGTCTGATGCTTCACAATACCAGCATTTTGTGGATTCCGCCTTAGTTATTCTAAACAGGTACTCTCCAAAAGCACCGTGCCCTGTCATCGCCTGGGTGATGTAGTAGTCCGTTTTCGTCCACGTGTTGTTTATCCAAACCCTCACGTCCGGGATAAATATCTTAATTCGACCCTGGTATGCCTCCCATCTGTTCTGCCATTTGTCCAGTATTATCTATTTCTGATCGATACCCTGAGCCGTGCCTGTATATTAAATTTCTTTCCTCGATTTGTAGGATAATTGGGGGGATTTTTGCTAGAGCGAGAACAGCTTCTGTGGAAACTGTACGATACGCCGACACTACGCGTAGGGCTAGCATTCTGTTAATTTTCTCGAGGACTTTTTCATAGTATTTATAGTCAGTTGCCCTGCTCCAAATGGGCGAGGCGTACAGGATCATCGAATGCACAACCGAGGCAAGCATTCTCCTCTTTCCGTCACTAGGGCCTCTAATATTGGGAGTAATTCTGGTCAGCTGTTTGATGGTATCACCGCCCTGTCCCTGATTTTAAGGACATGCGTAGTCATGGGCATCCCCGAATCAAGCCAAACGCCCATATATTTTATTGCCTTTTGAGGTCTGATGTGGCAATTTCCCAATTGAATATTTAAGTTCATTGTCTTGCGATGTCCTACCAGAACGACTAGTTTTGATTTTTCTGGTGCCAGATGTATGTCCTTTCTATCCAACTTATTGGTTATAGTTAGGGTAGCTGTTTGTATCTTTTCTTCGAAGATAGTGATGGTCGGAGCGGTAATCAGGACAGCCAGATCATCCGCATAAGCAATCAGTAGATTATATGGTCCAATATCGACCCTCAGGATCTGGTCATAGAAGATGTTCCACAAGGTCGGTCCTAGAATGGACCCCTGCGGTACCCCGCACGCCATCTTGTGTTTTTTGCCGTTTTCTGCAATTACATATCTTTTTGACAAGAAAGACTTAATCATAACGATGAGGTATTTACTGATCTTTATGCTCCCTAATTGTTCAACAATTCCTGTCCATGGGGTAGAATTGAATGCGTTTTTAATGTCTAATGTAAGCAGTGCCGCGTATCCCCTGTTCTTATACGATTTCGTTTTAATACGGTCTACGTTACTCGTAACAATGTTTAACGCGCCTATCGTAGATTTGCCTCTGCGGAACCCGTATTGGTTTGGGCGTAGTCTGTTTCCATCCTCCAGTTCTATATCCAGTCTATCCCTCAGAAGACATTCTAACAGTTTGGCGCTTGCATTAATTAAACATATTGGACGATATTTTTTGTCTTGACTTCCATCTTTATTGGGTTTCTCTGCTAGAACAAGTTTGGCAATTTTCCACGAATTTGGAAACTGTCTGTTGATAAGACACTTGTTCATGATCTCAGTGATTCTCTGAGGGTGATCATCGAATCTTAGAGGGTTAAGATATTCTCTATCTATTTTTAATCCTTTGTTGGTCCAGTCCAGTTGAGGGAAGATTTCTTCTAGCGTTGCTGTAAACAGCTTTGAGGATATTGCGTCTCCCTCTCGCACTTCTTTGTCAGTTGGGAACTCTGGGGTTGTTTTATATATCATTACTCTTGCTTTGGCTTCTTTGTATCTATTGATTAGAGTTTCTATATAAGGCCTGTAAATACCTTGTTTCGCGGTTTTATTGATGGCGGGAAAGGTTTTATAAACTATAATAAATATTTTGCTAAAAGTTGATAATTTTCATATATGTAGTATTTACTAGTTTCCAAAAATTAGTTTTCTCAGTGTAGTACGAAAAGATATTGAAGGAATAGAAGAGGGTACGACTCAGGCCAGTGATTAGTTACGGGTAGTAAAATCCGGTGGATGATTGAATGCTTAAAAGTGTTAGTTCGTAGGAGATGAGGGAACAAAAGGAAAGATAGCTTTTTTTAATGGGCGGTTTCTTGTTAGGCTCGGTCACGGGATATTAGATAATTTAAATAAAGCGTTAACAAACACAAATGGATGTTGTTTCTTTGTATTTAAACGGTTGTTTTACTTATATAATTATTAATGATAATTCACAGTTACCAAATATTGTCAATCATCCCACAGGACTTTTTTAAAGACAAAAAGAAGGTTAAGAACACTAGTAAATGATTAATAGTTATTATTTATACAAGACGATAAAATGGTATTGTACACGAGCGATGAAACAGCGAGTGAATTAATTTCGGGAGACGATAATGCAATTTTATCGTCGTGTATAAAACAATATATTTTTCCATAGCGAGTTACGTTTTAAAAAATATTCAGAAATTATTATTTCAAGGGATTTATTACGAATAGAAAAAATATTGTGCTGGGTTGGTGTTGGTTTTTGTGTAATTTGACAAATAAATAAAGCTGTCTCTTTAGTTGTCAGTTTTGAGTCAATAGTATTTAATTCTCTTTCGTGTCGGTTGCTGATTGAATTTGAGCCAGAAATGGCTGAAAACGAAATAAGTAAATTACCAACAGATATTCAGGCTGAGGCAACAAACGCCATATCCAAACTACTTCCATTTAAATCCCGAATAACTTATGAAAAGGAATACAAAAGTTTTCGAAAATGGAAGCAATTAAAAAACGTGGGAGAAGAAATAAAGTTTTTAACCTATTCTCGCTGTTAAAGTATCATTTAATCTACCCTTGCCCTTAAAGTACTATTTTATCTACTACATACACCGGAAAAATCTAGGGATATCATTTTATTAAAGTTAAAAATAAATGTTTTGAATAAACAACCACATATTTGTAGGCCGATTCTTTCTACTTCGATTGAAATGAAGTAGTCACACTAGTTATTTCTAAATTTGGGATATTTGCAGAAGTGTTTGTGCATTTTTTGTCAAATGTACCTAGCATCAATTGTTCGAATTTAACCTGTACTGGCTATGTTTTTATGATAACTGGCCAGTATTCATTCAAATAACTCTGTTTAGTATTAAACGACATTATGGAGCGTAGACATCTTAACAGAGACGAAATGCTAAGGGCCATGGGTATGCTCGATGCTGGAATGCGCCAAATCGACGTAGCTAGAGCATTAAATACAACGCAAAGTGTAATATCGCGATTAAGTGCACGCTACCGTGAAAGTGGTGATGTTGCTGACAGGCACACAGGGCGACATCGCATTACTACCCCACAGCAAGATCATTTTTTACAATTAAATGCTCGACGCCGACCGACTCTTATAGCACCAGAGCTTAGTTTAATTCTCCAGGAAACACATAATGTAACCGTTAGTGCTGACACTGTTCGCAATAGATTAAGAGAGGTCAACTTAAGAAGCAGACGCCCCTGGAGAGCTCAACCCTTAACGAGAGGAAATCGAGAGGTACAATATTTGTGGGCTCAAGATCATGTTCAGCGGTCGAATGAACAATGGGCCAATGTTCTCTTCACGGATGGTTCACGCTTTGGAATTCATCCAGATTCGAGAAGGCTTAGGGTATGGAGAGAACCGGGAAATCTTATTCGGTTGGATCATGTTCAGGAAGTGCACCCTTATCAAGGTGGAACAGTTATGGTCTGGGGAGGAGTCCAGTTAGGCCGAAAAACCGATCTCGTTTTTCTTGAAAGGTTTCTAACAGGAATCACATATCGTAATTTAATTCTTGAGCCTGTCGTGTTACCATATGCCAATGATTTTGGGAGAAACTTCATTCTCATGCATGACAATGCACGGCCTCATGCAGCCAGTGTGGTAAGTCAATGCTCATCAATTAAACATCTTACCCTGGCCGGCACAATCTCCTGACCTCAACCCCATCGAGCACGTATGGGACACGGGCCAAAGAAGAATTTTGAAAATGGACATACCTCGTTAAACTCGTCGGGATCCTGTTCGGGCCGTGAATGCAGCGTGGCAGGCTGTACCTCAAGAAGAGATCGACAACCTGATCAGGAGCATGGAGAGACGATGTAGGACTGTAATGAACAGTAGAGGAGACCATACCCTTTATTAAGTAAAAATTGTTTTATCTTTTTTTTTTAATTCACAGTTTAGAATAAAAAAAATGTGTGTATTTTTTAGAGTTGAATAAAAATCAAGGTAAATTTGAAAAATTTGGTAAATTTCGCATTTTTATTTCCAATACGTCCTGTAAACTATTTGTTTTTTTTAATTTTATTATATCAGAAATGCAAATAATAAAATTACTGACGATGGCTGGATAAAATTGTAATATCCCTAGACTTTTCCGGTGTGTGTATTTTTGATAGATATAAGGCAATTTTAACAGTTCCTATGGAAAAAAAATTAAATGGAATGTAAAATTCTATTACTAGTATATTGTTTGATTAAACGGTTACAACAGAAATACAATCATGCTCTAACCAAAACGATATAAAAAAACAGTCCAGTTTAAACTATAAACGACATTATATCGTTTTACAATCAGTTACTGCTCGCGTTGTTTCTCAACTGCCCGTCGGCCGGAGTCACGATCTAATACATTCGGGCAAATTTCACGGTACTAATGCCGAAATGATCGGTTATTAGGCGGTACCGAAACGCTAATGATGGTGATTGAGTCCCGGCTGGAAAATTAAGAGTTCCAAACCACATCCTGGCCATTGCCGCGGCACAAACGGGGACGGCTCATTACTCTAATTCCTGTTCTGTATTTCTGAACGTATGTATGCAATGGTACCACCGTATTTAGCGTGGCCGTAGTACGGCCTGTACGTAGAAAAGCGTTTAACGCGCGGGTGGACCTGGGAGCGTAGGAGGGAGTAGTGGAGA